>NC_069499.1:991413598-991518598 GCF_027579735.1 Bombina bombina | reverse complement strand
GCCTGCGATTAGTGCCTATTGTAAAAAAAATAGCCTAAGCGGGCTGCCTATGTGTGTGTGTATATATATATATATATATATATATATATATATATATATATATATATATATATATATATATATATAAATCAAAAGAGAAAGGATCTGAACCCTCACTGAATTAACAAGCAACCACCAGAGTTACAAGAACAAAAATAATACCCAAATAAAGTTTACTAATATATTGTTGGTATATCCAGTGAGAGTGGATCTCTCTTCTCTCCCTCTATACATATATACACACACAGTAATATTAATACATGTCCAATGATATTCAATAAAGGCATACTGGCTTCCTCCATACACTGCCCCCATTAATATTCCATTCATTCACTATAATACATGAAGTGTACTAATGTGGAGTTTTACATACCCAACCCTACCAGCATTAAACAATGTATGTAGTGTGAAGGAAACATGTAGGTATTACCATCTATATGACCCTAACTGTAACTTAGACATATGATTAATGTAAGGGACAGAGGTTATCAGTGGTGGCTGTCCTATTCAAAAGTCTCTATCGGTAATAATATGGTTGTAGTCTTGATATAGCCATGTACCCAGTGTGAGGCAAAGTGGGTACAGAGTAAAAGACAATATTAGTAGATGTTGCCCAATACATCAACTGCCTAAAATACACTCACTATTACAAGCATATAGAGCAACACATACCGGTCCCTATTTTCTCTATATCTCCCCGCCTATAATAACGTTAGTGTATAATGTATGGGAGAGCGGGTACCAGTAGGGTTTGCCCTATATGCCCCTCCCTGCCAGTAATAACCTATGTGCACAGATTGAGTGACCGAGGATACCGGTAAGTGCTGTTCCATACAGCTCCTACTTGTAATACCCCATGTGCCCAGTGTGAGGGACAGAGGACACCAAAGGAGCTGCAGTATGTACCTTTCGCAGCCAGTAATACCCCATGTGCCTGACAGATACACCACTCTGGCCCCGGTATGTGGTACTTACAATCTGGGCGGCTCCGGAGCCCGGTCGCTTCCTGAAGCACATCCGCCTAGCTAGCGGGACCCGGGACCGGGAGGAGCAGAGGGAACTGGGGACAGACACAGGCAGACTGTACTGCGCATGTGCACCGCCCCCAGCTCCACGTCATAGCCTGGGAGATAACAATGTATTAGCACTGAATCAAAATACTTGCTCAGGCACAGTATACAATACGTTATTCCTCTTTCACTGGGATATGTCATGTTTTAAAGAAAACGTATGCGGTGATAAATGATCTAACGTACACCTTATGCTGGGGTATGTTCACTTCAGTCAATACAGTATTCACACAATTATTTACAACTTGCATATACAGTGTATTTTATTCTACAAGTCTAGCAGTCCTGGCATGCTTAGATAGAAATACAATATGTACACACTATATGCATTAAATTATGTTACATTTAGCAATGCTAAGTTTTTAGATATAGAAAACACATTAGTAGGGGACTTCTTAACAGAGGGCCCTGATGCAAACACTTTTTGCTCCACCCTCCGACGGTGATATATAGATATATATATATATATCTTAACTATATCTATATATATGTATATATGTACATATCTGTATCTATCTATACTGTGTATATATATATATATATATATATATATATATATATATATATATATATATATATATACTGTATATCGGTATATATATATATATATATATATATATATATATATATATATATATATATATATATATATATATATATATACAGTCCAGGTGTGTGCACTCTTCTCACCATCAAACCACAACACCCAGGGTGCTTTAAAACAACTATAATATTTTATGAAGTATGCACTCACTGGACTTCAGCCAACTGTGACAAAAAACTGTCGGCTAGATTTAGAGTTGGGCGGTAGCCGTCAAAACCAGCGTTAGAGGCTCCTAACGCTGTTTTTTACCGCCCTCTGGTATTTGGAGTCAGTCAGGAAAGGGTCTGACGCTCACTTTAAAGCCGCGACTTTTCCATACCGCAGATCCCCCTACGCCATTTGCGTATCCTATCTTTTCAATGGGATCTTTCTAACGCCGGTATTTAGAGTCGTGGCTGAAGTGAGCGTTAGAAATCTAACGACAAAACTCCAGCCGCAGAAAAAAAACAGGAGTTAAGAGCTTTCTGGGCTAACGCCGGTTTATAAAGCTCTTAACTACTGTGCTCTAAAGTACACTAACACCCATAAACTACCTATGTACCCCTAAACCGAGGTCCCCCCACATCGCCGCCACTCTATTAAATTTTTTAACCCCTAATCTGCCGCTCCGTACACCGCCGCCAGCTACATTATCCCTATGTACCCCTAATCTGCTGCCCCTAATACCACCGACACCTATATTATATTTATTAACCCCTAATCTGCCCCCCCCCACGTCGCCGCCACCTACCTACACTTATTAACCCCTAATCTGCCGAGCGGACCGCACCGCTACTATAATAAAGTTATTAACCCCTAATCCGCCTCACTCCCGCCTCAATAACCCTATAATAAATAGTATTAACCCCTAATTTGCCCTCCCTAACATCACCGACACCTAACTTCAAGCATTAACCCCTAATCTGCCGACCGGAGCTCACCGCTACTCTAATACATTTTTTAACCCCTAAAGCTAATTCTAACCCTAACACCCCCCTAAGTTAAATATAATTTTTATCTAATAAAATTAATTAACTCTTATTAAATAAATTATTCCTATTTAAAGCTAAATACTTACCTGTAAAATAAACCCTAATATATCTACAATATAAATTATAATTATATTGTAGCTATTTTAGGATTAATATTTATTTTACAGGCAACTTTGTAATTTTTTTAACCAGGTACAATAGCTATTAAATAGTTAATAACTATTTAATAGTTACCTAGTTAAAATAATTACAAAATTACCTGTAAAATAAATCCTAACCTAAGTTACAATTAAACCTAACACTACACTAGCAATAAATTAATTAAATAAAATACCTACACTTACCTACAATTAAACCTAACACTACACTATCAATAAATTAATTAAATACAATACCTACAAATAAATGCATTTAAATAAACTAACTAAAGTACAAAAAATAAAAAAGAACTAAGTTACAAAAAATAAAAAAATATTTACAAACATTAGAAAAATATTACAACAATTTTAAACTAATTACACCTACTCTAAGCCCCCTAATAAAATAACAAAGACCCCAAAAATAAAAGAATGCCCTACCCTATTCTAAATTAAAAAAGTTCAAAGCTCTTTTACCTTACCAGCCCTGAAAAGGGCCCTTTGCGGGGCATGCCCCAAAGAATTCAGCTCTTTTGCCTGTAAAAAAAACACATACAATACCCCCCCCCAACATTACAACCCACCACCCACATACCCCTAATCTAACCCAAACCCCCTTAAATAAACCTAACACTAAGCCCCTGAAGATCTTCCTACCTTATCTTCACCTCGCCGGGTATCACACCGATCCGTCCTGGCTCCGATGTCTTGATTCAAGCCCAAGCGGGGGGCTGAAGATGTCCATGATCCGGCTGAAGTCTTCATCCAAGCGGGAGCTGAAGAGGTCCATGATCCGGCTGAAGTCTTCTATCAACGGCATCTTCAATCTTCTTTCTTCCGGAGCCATCATCTTCCAGCCGACGCGGATCCAACCTCTTCTACCAACGCCTACTCGCCGAATGACGGTTCCTTTAAATGATGTCATCCAAGATGGCGTCCGTCGAATTCCGATTGGCTGATAGGATTCTATCAGCCAATCAGAATTAAGGTAGGAAAATTCTGATTGGCTGATGGAATCAGCCAATCAGAATCAAGTTCAATCCGATTGGCTGATCCGATCACTCAATCAGATTGAGCTCGCATTCTATTGGCTGATCGGAACAGCCAATAGAATGCAAGCTCAATCTGATTGGCTGATCGGATCAGCCAATCGGATTGAACTTGATTCTGATTGGCTGATTCCATCAGCCAATAAGAATTTTCCTACCTTAATTCCGATAGGCTGATAGAATCCTATCAGCCAATCGGAATTCGACGGACGCCATCTTGGATAACGTAATTTAAAGGAACCGTCATTCGGCGAGTAGGCGTCAGTAGAAGAGGTTGGATCCGCGTCGGCTGGAAGATGATGGCTCCGGAAGAAAGAAGATTGAAGATGCCGTTGATAGAAGACTTCAGCCGGATCATGGACCTCTTCAGCTCCCGTTTGGATGAAGACTTTAGCCGGATCATGGACATCTTCAGCCCCCCGCTTGGGCTTGGATCAAGACATTGGAGCCAGGACGGATCGGTGTGATACCCGGCGAGGTGAAGATAAGGTAGGAAGATCTTCAGGTGCTTAGTGTTAGGTTTATTTAAGGGGGTTTGGTTTAGATTAGGGGTATGTGGGTGGTGGGTTGTAATGTTGGGGGGGGGTATTGTATGTGTTTTTTTTACAGGCAAAAGAGCTGAATTCTTTGGGGCATGCCCCGCAAAGGGCCCTTTTCAGGGTTTCAATCAGCCAATCAGATTTTTCTAACTTAATTACGATTGGCTGATAGAATCCTATCAGCCAATCGGAATTCGGCGGACGCCATCTTGGAAGACGTCATTTAAAGGTACCTCATTCGTCGTTCAGTCGTCGGCCGGGATGGATGCTCCGCGGCTGCGGAGCGAAGAAAGAAGATTGAAGATGCCGCCGGAAGAATGAAGACTTTGCTGCCGCTTGGAGGAAGACGTCGCCGGAGGAAGAATTCTTCTTTGCCGCTTGGAGGAAGACATCGCCGGAGGAAGAATTTTTCTTTGCCGCTTGGAGGAAGACATCGCCCGGATCGGATCAGGAGTTCGGCCCGGTGTGGTGAAGACAAGGTAGGGAGATCTTCAGGGGGGTAGTGTTAGGCTTTTTTAAGGGGGGGTTGGGTGGTTTTAGAATAGGGGTATGTGGGTGGTGGGTTGTAATGGGGGGGGTATTGTATTTGTATGCAAAAGAGCTGAATTCTTTGGGGCATGCCCCACAAAAGGCCCTTTTAAGGGCTGGTAAGGTAAAGAGCTTTGAATTTTTTTTAATTTAGAATAGGGCAGGGAATTTTTTTTATTTTGGGGGTTTATTATTTTATTAGGGGGCTTAGAATAGGTGTAATTAGCTTAAAAATATTGTAATCTTTTTTTTATTTTTTGTAATTTAGTGTTTTTTTTATTTTTGTAATTTAGTTTAGTTAATTTAATTGTATTTTTAGATAGATGTTTGTAGTTTATTTAATTTATTGATAGTGTAGGTGTATTTGTAACTTAGGTTAGGATTTATTTTACAGGTAATTGGGTAATTATTTTAACTAGGTAGATATTAAATAGTTAATAACTATTTAATAGCTATTATACCTAGTTAAAATAATTAACAATTTACCTGTAAAATAAATATTAACCCTAACATAGCTACAATGTAATTATTAATTATATTGTAGCTATCTTAGGGTTTATTTTATAGGTAAGTATTTAGATTTAAATAGGAATATTTTAGTTTATAAATGAATTAGATTAATTTAATATAAATTTAGTTAGGGGTGTTAGGGTTAGATAGAGTTAATATAGTTAATATAAATACTATAGTAACTATATTAACTATATTAACCCTAATATAATTAGGGTTAATATAGTTAATATATATAATGTAATACCTATATTAACTATAATATACTTAGGGTTAATATAGATAATATAGCTGGCGGGGGGTAGGTAGATTAAATTAGGGGTTAATCATTTTAATAGAGATGGCGGCGGTGTTAGGGGCTTACATTAGGGGTTAATAATTTTAATATAGATGGCGGCGGTGTTAGGGGCTCACTTTAGGGGGTTATAGATATAATATAGCTGGCGGCGGGGTACGGGAGCGACGGTTTAGGGGTTAATAACTTTATTAGGTTGCGGCGGGGTCCGGGAGCGGCGGTTTAGGGGTTAATAGCTTTTTTATTGTTTGGATAGTGAGGGGGGATAGCGGATAGAGGGTTAGACGTGTCGGGCTATGTTAGGGAGGCGTGTTAGACGTGTCGGGCTATGTTTAGGAGGCGTGTTAGACAGTGCGGGTGATTTAGACTTTAGTCAGGTTTTATAGGCGCCGGAATTATCTAACGTGGCGCAAGTCACTGGCGACTCCAAAAATCTGTACTTACGCAGATTTCTGGACATCGCTGGTTTGTGAGACTTGCGCCACTTTAGCAAGTGACGGCGCCGCATATTGGATGGCTCGAGTTGCAAGCTGAAACTGCGGGCGACGTGGGTTCCCTCGCTTGCGCCGTAAACTGCGATCTATATCGGATCGCGCCCGTGATTCAGATAGAGCATGCAATTTTAAGAAACTTTCTAATTTACTCCTATTATCACATTTTCTTCATTCTCTTGGTATCTTTATTTGAAATGCAAGAATGTAAGTTTAGTCATGTGTAAGAAAGCTTTATATTTTTTTACACATGCTACAATTATAATAATAAAAACTGATGTTTTAAACAATAACGCCTTTATCTTCTTCCACACCCCCTGCAGTAATTATGACTCCTATAGATATGCAAAAATGTCAGTGGTGACCCAAAATATGTTAATAACTATGGACATGTATCTCATCTCAACTTGATATAATTTATTGTTAGCTTTAGACTGATAAGCTTGTCTTTCTTTACAAATAGAAATTAATAGGACACCAAATTTGTATTTTCAAATAATATATTTATTATAAAACATAAAAAAAAAAAAAAATTATGTTATCTTCACATTCATTGATTTAAAAATATATTATCAAAAGAAAACTTACATCATTGATTCATATTTCATTCTTATAGCTGCCAAAATTAAGAAATATTCCATCTTCTCTCGTGAAAAAAGAGTAAATTCAATGTTCTCCACAGTGGTTTTGGAGAACTTTCGTGGTCGTAGTTGTAGGAGAATTTTAGGCTCTCATAAGGCGCAAAATAATAATAAATCTGAATTTCGGCGATTAGTAAGGAGTATTTTTAAAAAAATGAGCTAAAAGGGGCTTTTTTTGTGCTTTCTTTGGCGCACATGTGCACCTAGGCGAGAGAGAATAGAGTGGGAGAATTTTGCGGTCGTATTTGCTTGTTTTTAGCGGTATTTTGCTTTGATAAATAGGAGAACAATTCCGACAGCGTATTTATAGGCGTATATGTGGGAGAATTACAATGATAAATGGAACCCATAAGTTGCAATATATTGCTCAAGACCCCAAATATTTTGTGTGGTTTCTCTCCATGCCAGTGAGTTTTTGATCAATATGTCCTCTATACTCCTCCAATACACAGAACACAAGCACAACTAGACAAATTCGGATTATCCTAACTTTGTGATGGTATCATATATTTATAAAGACACAGAGACAAATATTTTTCTTATCTTTCTTTTACTGCTCAAATGCAGCCATTATATAATAGGAAAACAAACATTAAATCTTAAAAGTCATGATACGATCACAAATAGAAGCTAGAGTGTGAAGAAAGGTTCTAGTGACAGAGCAAAATGACCAATCAGACAACAGATCAAGCAGACCAATAAGCAGTGCAGTTTTATTCTTTTATTGTTGCTGCTCTCTTGAAAGTTGTTAAACATAGAAAACAACCAAAGAAAAAAAACAATCCAAACTAAGAGAAAATTATCTGAAAGCTTAGATGGAAGCAAAAAACCTTGTGTTGAAGGTCGACTTGAAGTGTTGAGAAAAATGTTTCTGTTCTGGGTAGAAAAAATAAAATGACAATCATAGGTGTTGAACTATAAACCCTTATAGCTTTCTAGATAAAAAAACGTTCTCTCAATAGTCAAAAAATCAACAGGTTAAAAAAAAAAAAGTCTAGAGAGCGCTAACTAGCGAAGGGTCTAATCCTATATAAATCTCAGAATATCACAGTCTTATAAACTAAATAATTGTATTGTAAAACCACAAGGAATAATTCAATATAAATATCAGTGACAGGTCATGTTAAAATATCTAAAAATCAGCTGCTGCTTATGGTTTCCATAGAATATTGCGTATGTGTCACTGCTCCCGTGCCTCTCCTCATTTGCTCTAGGGGGCCCACTTCACGCTTTGAAAACCACTGATTTATCTATACGGTCTTTCATGCCTCACTTGCTCACAATATAGGTGTGTTTGTCCTAGTGATCTTCAAACACACTTATGAAAGATAATCCAAAAGGAAAATCTAAGAGGAAGCGCGTGTCAAGTAAAAGTAGAATACAGTGTTTTTACAGGAAAGTGATGTACAGTGATGTCTAGTATATGTGTACATAATTAGTAAATGCAGATTACAAATGAATCCTCAAAAATATGACCATGTGATCAAAAATAAAATAATAATAATAATAATAATAATAAAAACAAATAGGATATGCTGGGAACAAATAAACTATGAAGATTATATTGTCATATGTGATTGTCCCAGAATAATAATGTGAAAGTCTCTTGTGATAAAATAAATCAGCAAGCTCCTCTTGTGTCCCACGGTGTAATGGTTCAAGGATACTAGAATGAAGAAAAAGACAAGGGGCGCCTCATAGTGTGATTTGTAATTACAAATTGGTTCTGTATCAAGAGAAATGAAAACTACTCACAAGACTAGTGGCACCTTTAAACGAATAAGGTGCTATCAGGCAGACTGACGTTTATGCAGCAGTCAGTACGCTGTGGGTCCCCGTATGTTTAACCCAGCAGATCTGGATTCAGGTTGTCACACAGCCATCTACCCAAGCTGGAAAACGGGTTCAGGTGTATACCTCAACAGGATATCAGCGTCTACCTCAACAGGATAACAACAATAGTGCATTTCTTCAACCTACATCCCACCCTTTGCATTATTCCACTATGACATGGCAAGTGTCATTGTCGGCTTTTAAAAACCATACTATCTTTTGCCAAAGTCAGCTGCTGCTTGTGGTTTCCATAAAATATTGCATATGTGTCACTGCTCCTGTGCCTCTCCTCATTTGCTCTAGGGGGCCCACCTCACACTTTGAAAACCACTGATTTATCTATACGGTCTTTCATGCCTCACTTGCTCCCGATAGAGGTGTGTTTGTCCTAGTGATCTTCAAACACACCACTATTGAAAAGACCTCTAATTAGAGACTATGAGTAATGTGGTTGGAACACACCCTCTATCCACTGTACCGACTTGGGTAATAGTAAGAAGAAATGCTGAGCCCTATTGCAGTTAGGGATTGAAGCGAGGCAGACAGATTGTCTATAAGAAACTTCTAAGTTAAGGATATACGGAGGTGAACAGCAAAGCTCACAGAGGCGTGAAAGATCCTGTAGCTAGATTGTCTGTTACAAGTTTATAAGCAAAGTATACATGGAGGTGTACAGCCAAAGATAGAGGTTTATCCCTTTGAGAGGTCTGTTCTTCGTAGGCAAACTGGGGAACACAGTCCTGGAGTAGAATGGAATTAAATGACAGGAGCTAGAATTAAAAAATATATAGATAAATTATAAATAGATAAAAATATAAAAGTAACATAAAGAAATTAAAAAAAACCTGATACATAATGTAAGCAATATATTAAAATAATTGAAAGTATTCATAGCAGTGGGTCAAAAGAAAAAAAACGGAGGTAAAATATTCTTTAATAAAATCTAGATTATACCGTCATGAAAGTTAGGAATTTTATTACAAGACCAGAGACTCATATTTCCTTTGTTTACAGCAAAAAGTTTAATAAATAAATAAATTAATTAATTAATTAATTAAAGATGAAACAGTATGTTGAATGGGTGTCATATAGTCACCTCTGGCCCTTTAACTGTTATATACCCTCTGGCCCTTTAACTTCCTTAACTCTATACCTTTGCACACATCTATAACCAATCAATAAATAGCGGCTGCACCTTGTTAAGGTGATTGGTTATTGACAAGCTCTTATAGCGGCCTCTGGCAATACCTCTCTGTCTCAGTTATAGAGACTTACTACTGTTTTGCCTACTGAAGCTTTCCTTTACTTGGATATCATTGTCTGTCGTTATCGCATTGCTCTACATTGTGTTTACAGTACCTATCAGGTAATTTCTTAAAATCAGTCAGGACAGAGCGCCTTCTTCGTTGCTGCAAACACAGCTATGCAGGTGTTCTCTAAACTGCAGCGGTTTACCGTCCATGATAACATCCAGCGGTAACTATCTATATGCTGTTCAAACATAACAAGTCAGTTCCTGTCTGTAAGTAAACCACTTAATTTGGTCACCGTTATTGCTGTTTATGCTGAGCAAACACATATGATTTTAGTAGCTACTACAATCTCCAGATAATTCTCTGCAACACTGTGAGTACTTAATCTAGCAATATCTCATTCTCTCCACTTGGGACATAAAACGTTTCTAAGCTTATTCTACTTTTTGAAAAATAAGTTCATTTATCTCTTATGCAATTGCAATCTAATTTGTCTCTGCTAGTATTTCAATAGTTGTATAGTAAAATAGTGTTTATTACTTTTCGAGGTCTTTTAATTATAAATTCCTCTTAAAATATCCGCTAATATCTATATACGGATACAGTGTTTTATTCATTCATACAAACATCTCAGCAGTTGTGTTTCACAAATCTTATTATAATATAAGAGTGTGATAAAATAACGAAGCCAAATATGGAACCAGCTGAGATGGCATCTCATATTATGAATTTATTATGAAGTAGATTTACTCACTCAATG
Source organism: Bombina bombina (assembly GCF_027579735.1). Lineage (NCBI taxonomy): Eukaryota > Metazoa > Chordata > Amphibia > Anura > Bombinatoridae > Bombina > Bombina bombina. The sequence goes on along the minus strand of NC_069499.1, from coordinate 991,507,878 downwards.
TTTGCAAGACCTACAGTCTGAAAACCAGAATCTAAAGGCTATTATAGTCAACCAATCTTCCAGTCGACAACTAACACATGACCTACCTGAGCCAATGGTAAGTCCGCCAGATAAAACATTTTTTGATCCCAATATAGGGAATTCAAAATTGCTAATGTTCACATTGAAACCCAAAACTTATAGCTCAGACAGAATAAAAGTATGTACTGTCATATCATATCTTCGTGGCGAGACTGAAGATCCCATACTGAATTCTCTTGATCTTTTTTTTCCACTATGTCATCACTTTATGCAGATACGAATACACAAATTACAGCAGAGGCTTCATGAAGAAGTGCCAGGGAAGCAAAAAGACCTGTTGAGGACTTCATAGTGGAGTTTAAAAGGTGGGCATCGGATTCCCAATAGAATAATATAAGTCTCAGGAATCAATTTCATCTTGGTTTATCCGAAGCTTTAAAAGATGATTTTTTCTCCAACATTGGTGTGTCCGGTCCACGGCGTCATCCTTACTTGTGGGAATATCTCTTCCCCAACAGGAAATGGCAAAGAGTCCCAGCAAAGCTGGCCATATAGTCCCTCCTAGGCTCCGCCCACCCCAGTCATTCTCTTTGCCGTTGCACAGGCAACATCTCCACGGAGATGGTTAAGAGTATGTGGTGTATAGTTGTAGTTTTTTATTCTACTATCAAGAGTTTGTTATTTTAAAATAGTGCTGGTATGTACTATTTACTCTGAAACAGAAAGAGATGAAGAATTCTGTTTGTGAGAGGAAGATGATTTTAGCAGACAGTAACTAAAATGCTTTGCTGTTTCCACATAGGACTGTTGAGATGAAGTAACTTCAGTTGGGGGAAACAGTTAGCAGACTTTTCTGCTTAAGGTATGACTAGCCATATTTCTAACAAGACTGTGTAATGCTGGAAGGCTGTCATTTCCCCTCATGGGGACTGGTAAGCCATTTTCTTAGTCTCAAGCAGAATAAAGGGCTTAATATGGGCTATAAAACTGGTAGACACTTTTATGGGCAAAATCGATTGCTTTATTTGGGCATTTTATACATGTTTATGCTGGTATTTCACATTTATAAACTTGGGGAACGTTTTTTAACGTCAGGCACTATGTTAGACACCTTTTCCAGTCAGGAAGGGCCTTCCCAGTTGTAGGCTGAGCCTCATTTTCGCGCCATTACTGCGCAGTTGTTTTTGAGAGCAAGACATGCAGATGCATGTGTGAGGACCTGAAAATAGTTGGAAAAGTTCCTAGAAGGCGTCATTTGGTATCGTATTCCCCTCTGGGTTTGGTAGAGTCGCAACGGAGGCTGTAGCTGGGACTGTAGAGGGGTTAAAACTGTAACCGGCTCCGGTTTCGTTATTTTAAGGGTTAAAGCTGTGAAAATTGGTGTGCAATACTTTTAATGCTTTAAGACACTGTGGTGAAATTTTGGTGAATTTTGAACAATTCCTTCATATTTTTTCACATATTCAGTAATAAAGTGTGCTCTGTTTAAAATTTAAAGAGACAGTAACGGTTTTGATTTAAAACGGTTTTTGTGTTTTGCTGACAAGTTTAAGCCTGTTTAACATGTCTGTGCCTTCAGATAAGCTATGTTCTATATGTATGAAAGTCAATGTGTCTCCCCCTTCTAAATTATGTGATAATTGTGCTAAAGCGTCCAAACAAAGTAAGGACAGTACTGTCACAGATAATGAAGTTGCCCAAGATGATTCATCAGATGAAGGGAGTAGACATGGTTCTACATCATCTCCTTCTGTGTCTACACCAGTTTTGCCCACGCAGGAGGCACCTAGTACTTCTAGCGCGCCAATGCTTATTACCATGCAACAATTGATGGCTGTAATGGATAACTCCATAGCAAATATTTTATATCATATATATCAGAGAAAGCGCGATTGCTCTGTTTTAAACACTGAAGAGCAGGAAGGCACTGATGATAATTGTTCTGTCATACCCTCACACCAATCTGAAGGGGCCATGAGGGAGGTTTTGTCAGATGGGGAAATTTCAGATTCAGGAAAAATTTCCCAACAGGCTGAACCTGATGTTGTGACATTTAAATTTAAATTAGAACATCTCTGCGCACTGCTTAAGGAGGTATTATCTACTCTGGATGATTGTGACAACCTGGTCATTCCAGAAAAATTATGCAAGATGGACAAGTTCCTAGAGGTTCCGGTGCACCCCGACGCTTTTCCTATACCCAAGCGGGTGGTGGACATAGTGAATAAGGAATGGGAGAAGCCCGGCATACCTTTTGTTCCCCCTCCTATATTTAAGAAATTATTTCCTATGGTCGACCCCAGGAAGGACTTATGGCAGACAGTCCCTAAGGTCGAGGGGGCAGTTTCTACTCTAAACAAGCGCACTACTATTCCTATCGAGGATAATTGTGCTTTCAAAGATCCTATGGATAAAAAATTGGAGGGTTTGCTTAAAAAGATTTTTATACAGCAAGGTTACCTTCTTCAACCCATTTCGTGCATTGTTCCTGTCACTACAGCAGCGTGGTTCTGGTTCGAGGAACTAGAAAAGTCGCTCAGTAGAGAGACTCCATATGAAGAGGTTATGGACAGAGCTCACGCACTTAAGTTGGCTAACTCTTTTATTTTAGATGCCGCTTTGCAAATAGCTAGATTAGCGGCGAAAAATTCAGGGTTTGCAATTGTGGCGCGCAGAACACTTTGGCTAAAGTCTTGGTCAGCGGATGTATCATCCAAGACAAAATTGCTTAATATCCCCTTCAAGGGTAAAACTCTCTTCGGGCCAGAATTGAAAGAGATTATCTCAGACATCACTGGGGGAAAGGGCCACGCCCTCCCACAAGATAGGCCTTTCAAAGCCAAGAATAAGTCTAATTTTCGTTCCTTTCGTAATTTCAGGAACGGACCGGGCTCTAATTCTGCATCCTCTAAACAAGAGGGTAATACCTCACAGACCAAACCAGCCTGGAAACCGATGCAAGACTGGAACAAGGGTAAGCAGGCCAAGAAGCCTGCCGCTGCTAACAAAACAGCATGAAGGAGTAGCCCCCGATCCGGGACCGGATCTAGTGGGGGGCAGACTCTCTCTCTTTGCTCAGGCTTGGGCAAGAGATGTTCAGGATCCCTGGACGCTAGAAATAGTTTCTCAGGGTTATCTTCTGGAATTCAAGGAACTACCCCCAAGGGGAAGGTTCCACATGTCTCACTTATCCTCAAACCAAATAAAGAGACAGGCATTCTTACATTGTGTAGAAGACCTGTTAAAGATGGGAGTGATACACCCAGTTCCAACGGCGGAACAAGGAATGGGATTTTACTCAAATCTGTTTGTGGTTCCCAAAAAAGAGGGAACTTTCAGACCAATCCTGGATCTAAAGATCCTAAACAAATTTCTCAGAGTACCATCGTTCAAGATGGAAACCATTCAAACGATTCTACCCACAATTCAGGAAGGTCAATTTATGACTACCGTGGATCTAAAGGATGCGTATCTACATATCCCTATCCACAAGGAACATCATCAGTTCCTAAGGTTCGCCTTTCTGGACAAACATTACCAGTTTGTGGCCCTCCCATTCGGGTTAGCCACTGCTCCAAGGATTTTCCCAAAGGTACTCGGATCCCTTCAAGGGGCATTGCAGTAGTACCGTACTTGGACGACATTCTAGTACAAGCGTCGTCTCTTTCAAAGGCAAAGGCTCACTCAGACATCGTTCTGGCCTTTCTCAGATCTCACAGATGGAAGGTGAACATAGAAAAAAGTTCCCTGTCTCCGTCGACAAGAGTTCCCTTCTTGGGAACAATAATAGATTCCTTAGAAATGAGGATTTTCTAGACAGATGTCAGAAAGTCAAAACTTCTAAACGCTTGTCAAGTTCTTCATTCTATTCCTCGTCCTTCCGTAGCTCAGTGCATGGAAGTAGTAGGATTGATGGTTGCAGCAATGGACATAGTTCCTTTTGCGCGAATTCATCTAAGACCATTACAACTGTGCATGCTGAAACAGTGGAATGGGGATTATACAGACTTGTCTCCAGTGATTCAAGTAGATCAGAAGACCAGAGACTCACTCCGTTGGTGGCTAACCCAGGATCACCTATCCCAGGGAATGAGCTTCCGCAGTCCAGAGTGGGTCATCGTCATGACCGACGCCAGCCTAGTGGGCTGGGGCGCAGTCTGGGAATCCCTGAAAGCTCAGGGACTGTGGTCTCGGGAAGAGTCTCTTCTCCCGATAAACATTCTGGAACTAAGAGCGATATTCAATGCTCTCCAGGCTTGGCCTCAGCTAGCAAAGGCCAGATTCATAAGATTCCAATCAGACAACATGACGACTGTTGCGTATCTCAATCATCAGGGGGGAACAAGGAGTTCCCTGGCGATGAAAGAAGTGACCAAAATAATACAATGGGCGGAAAATCACTCCTGCCACCTATCTGCGATCCACATTCCAGGTCTGGAAAACTGGGAAGCGGATTATTTGAGTCGTCAGACATTCCATCCGGGGGAGTGGGAACTCCACCCGGAGATCTTTGCCCAGTTGACGCAACTATGGGGCATTCCAGATATGGATCTGATGGCGTCCCGTCAGAACTTCAAGGTTCCTTGCTACGGGTCCAGATCCAGGGATCCCAAGGCGACTCTAGTGGATGCACTAGTAGCGCCTTGGACCTTCAACCTAGCTTATGTGTTTCCACCGTTTCCTCTCATTCCCAGGCTGGTAGCCAGGATCAAACAGGAGAGGGCCTCGGTGATCTTGATAGCTCCTGCGTGGCCACGCAGGACTTGGTATGCAGACCTGGTGAATATGTCATCGGTTCCACCATGGAAGCTACCTTTGAGACAGGACCTTCTTGTTCAGGGTCCATTCGAACATCCAAATCTGGTCTCCCTCCAGCTGACGGCTTGGAGATTGAACGCTTGATTCTATCAAAGCGTGGGTTTTCAGATTCAGTGATAGATACTCTGGTTCAAGCCAGAAAACCGGTAACTAGAAAGATTTACCATAAAATATGGAAAAGATATATCTGCTGGTGTGAATCCAAGGGATTCCCATGGAATAAGATAAAGATTCCTAGGATTCTTTCCTTTCTACAAGAAGGTTTGGATAAAGGATTATCTGCAATTTCTCTAAAGGGACAGATTTCTGCTTTATCTGTCCTACTGCACAAACAACTGGCAGTTGTGCCAGATGTTCAAGCATTTGTTCAGGCTTTGGTTCGGATCAAGCCTGTTTACAGACCTTTGACTCCTCCCTGGAGTTTAAATCTAGTTCTTTCAGTTCTTCAAGGGGTTCCGTTTGAACCTTTACATTCCGTAGATATTAAGTTGTTATCTTGGAAAGTTTTGTTTTTGGTTGCTATTTCTTCTGCTAGAAGAGTTTCTGAGTTATCTGCTCTACAATGTACTCCACCCTATCTGGTGTTCCATTCAGATAAGGTTGTTTTGCGTACTAATCCTGGTTTTCTACCAAAGGTTGTTTCCAACAAAAATATTAATCAGGAGATAGTTTTACCTTCTTTGTGTCCGAATCCAGTTTCAAAGAAGGAACGTTTGCTACACAATTTAGATGTAGTCCGTGCTCTAAAATTCTACTTAGAAGCTACGAAAGACTTCAGACAAACTTCTTCTCTGTCGTCTATTCTGGTAAAAGGAGAGGTCAAAAAGCAACTTCTACCTCTCTTTCTTTTTGGCTTAAAAGCATCATCCGATTGGCTTATGAGACTGCCGGGCGGCAGCCTCCTGAAAGAATCACAGCTCACTCCACTAGGGCTGTAGCTTCCACATGGGCCTTCAAGAAGAGGCTTCTGTTGATCAGATATGTAAGGCAGCGACTTGGTCTTCACTGCACACTTTTGCCAAATTTTACATATTTGATACTTTTGCTTCTTCGGAGGCTATTTTTGGGAGAAAGGTTTTGCAAGCCGTGGTGCCTTCCGTTTAGGTGACCTGATTTGCTCCCTCCCTTCATCCGTGTCCTAAAGCTTTGGTATTGGTTCCCACAAGTAAGGATGACGCCGTGGACCGGACACACCAATGTTGGAGAAAACAGAATTTATGCTTACCTGATAAATTACTTTCTCCAACGGTGTGTCCGGTCCACGGCCCGCCCTGGTTTTTTAATCAGGTCCGATGAATTATTTTCTCTAACTACAGTCACCACAACACCATATGGTTTCTCCTATTTTTTCCTCCTGTCCGACTGTCGAATGACTGGGGTGGGCAGAGCCTAGGAGGGACTATATTTCCAGCTTTGCTGGGACTCTTTGCCATTTCCTGTTGGGGAAGAGATATTCCCACAAGTAAGGATGACACCGTGGACCGGACACACCGTTGGAGAAAGTAATTTATCAGGTAAGCATAAATTCTGTTTTTGCACAGAATTACCAGGAACACTGGAACAATTGATGAAGCTGAGTATTTCTATTGATAGAAGGTTGAGAGAAAGAAGAACAGAGCATGCTCACCCAGAAAATCAATACAAAAAATATTTAGCCTCTGATTCAGCTTCCATTCACTCCCATACTTCCCCACAGCCTATGGACATAGGGGTCCTCTAGCTATAGAAGAAAAAGCTAGAAGAAGAGCTTTAAATTTATGTTTATATTGTGCAGACAAAGAACATGAAAACTTGCCCTGCCTTAAAGAAACCTTATTCTGGTAAGAAATCTTCATTATATGATTGTTTTTTCCCTTCAAACTAACTCCTCATCTTACTGTATTCTCTCTGTATCCTTACAGTGGGGCCAAAAACACCTACAAGTCTTTAGTCCTAAAACATAAAATACCTTGTATATTAAAACACTCTCCAGTTACTGTAAGAGTTATTGATGGCTCACCTATAACCACTGGTCCTATTACCCACCACACCATCCCCATACAGATGAGTACTTCTAAAGGACATATTGAACATTTAACACTTGATATCATCCCTTCACCATTATTTCCCATAGTTTTGGGTATAGCCTGGTTACAGTTATACTCACCTACCATTTCTTGGAATTAGATGCACTTGGAATTTAAATCCACATACTGCACAAGTACATATTTTCAACACTTATTATTACAACTTACTGCTCCTACAATACCTTCCCAATAACAAGATTTTCAAGATGTCTTTTGTAAAACAATAAGCAGAGTTACTTCCTCCATCTAGACCTTACAATTGCCCAATTTATCTTTTACCTGGTGCTGTAGTTCCATGTCGACATATCTATCTACTTTAAGAAATGGACTACTTCACCTCAAAGAATATATTGAAGATAACCTTCAAAAAGGTTTCAGTAGACCCTCCACTTCACCTGGTGCTGGTATGTTTTTTGTATGCAACAAAGACAGTACACTTCATCCAACAATTGACTACCAACAGTTGAATAAAATTACAATAAAGAATTGGTAACCTCTACCTTTAATTCCAGAATTATTAGAGAGGTTACAAAAAACAACCATATTCACAAAGCTTGATCTCAGAGGAGCATACAACCTGGTATGTATAAAGAAGAGAGAGGAATGTAAAACTGCATTCCACACAAGGTACGGCTTAAATAAGTATCTAGTGATGCCTCTGTAACGCTCCAGCAACTTTTCAGTTTTTCATTAATTACATTTTTTGGATGTATGTGTGGTCATATACTTAGATGACATTCTAATCTACTTTTCCTTTAAATCAGAACATCGCAAACATGTACATTGGGTTCTTGCAAGACTCTGCACTCATCAATTATATGCAAAACTGGAGAAATGTATCTTTAATACAGACAACATTAGTTTCCTAGGCTAACACCTGGTGACATACAGGTGAAAGACCCTAAGATACAAACCATTCTTAACTGGCCTGTTCCTGAGAACAAAAATGCTTTACAGAAATTCCTAGGTTTTTCACATTTCTATAGAAAATATATTAAAAATTACTCTGCAATTGTTAAACCACTTGCTACTCTGACTGCATCAAATTCTTATGGGACACAGATGCCCAGCAAGCAATTAATCATCTCAAAGATGATCCTCTTCATCCTGTTGCTTACCATTCCAGGGTTTTACTTCTGCCGAAACCCCTTACCCTGCTGGTGAAAAGGAACTTTTAGCTATAAAAGTAGCTTTTGAAAGCTGGAGACATTTATTGGAATCAATAGTTCTACTGGTTATTATCATTTTCTTTCTAGGATGCACCCTTCATCTGCTCCACAAGGACCTTTTACCATCATTACTCCTCTCTCTTACATAGCGACAATAATGGGCTATGCCATCAGAAAGATACGTTTTTTTTTTCTTTCAAATAGTTTTTATTGGGTTAATACATTTCACCGAAGTACAACAAATTATTCTGCATACATAGAATAAATACAGTTTGTGATTATCAACGTGCAAGCAGAAGAACCCATATTTTTATAATACAAATATATTTAAGTAACCTAGAAAAAAAACTGAAAGTAGTTGAAAGAGAATGGTCTAGGAAGGGTATTTTAGGAAGGAGGGTAAAGGGGGAGGAGTGGGATAGGGAACAACCAATATTATTCATATCTTATTACTTATCCCTTAAAATAATTATAGCAGACAAGCCGTGTACATCCGAAACATAAACATTCAAGTACACAGCGTAAACCAGTAGAAATATATGATCATGGGAATGCACTATGTAATTAAATTAGTCGATTCAACCGGGATGGTAGAGAGGGAAGAAGAGGGGACCGTGAGAGGGTTAGGGAAGTACTTATAAAAGGGGCTAAAGAAAAAAGAAGAAAAGGAAGGGGTGCTGTATCAGAACCTCCCTGCACCCAACATCTCGGATAAGAATGGGACACATCCCCTCTGTTTATAGATGGATTTGGATGGTAAACCAACAGCGTATAGATAATAAAGTCAATAAGGGATCAACTTTTATAAATTTATGATATTCTTTGCTCCCATAAAAAGATAATATCTAGTATAAAGTCTTTCTTCCCCAAAAAACAATAATGTCTTTTCTCTAGTGACAATATATGTGTTACTTCGGCCTCCCATTGGCTGTATGTGGGTGGGTATGTTTGTTTCCATAACCTGGGTATAATGCGCTTGGCACAGGAAAGCATCAGTTGTAGTAGCTTTTTGCGATATATACAATGTAAGTTAGGTTTAGTAGGATCATTGAAGCCGTAAGGGTAAGCTGTGTGCCCAGCATGAGATTGACACATTGTTCCACTTGGGCCCAAAAAGCTGACAGTTTATTACAAGACCACCATATATGAGAGAATGTGCCAATCCCTCCGCATCGCCTCCAACAGCTAGAGTTGGCTCCCAGGTAAATTGCATTTAGTTTTTGAGGTGTAAGATACCAACGAGAAATAATTTTATAATTAAGTTCGGCTAGAGCAAGTGAAATCGAGGAGGTGTGTGTCATACGAAAGCCACTCATCGTTTGGGAGTTGGACCTGAAGCTCTATCTCCCATTTGGAGGTAAAGGATGGTAATCTGGTTATGGGTAAAGTTCTTAGGAGTTTGTGTGTAATGGCAAGGGGAGATTTGTGAGTGTCCCTAGAGAGACATAATTTTTCAAAAGGTTTGAGTGCGCATAAACAGTCATATCTATAAGGACCATCAAGAATTGCTTGTCGAATTTGAAGATAGGAGAACCAACTATGGAAAGGGGAGCCTATGGAATCTCGCAAAGCAATTCTATCTCTTACCTGAGATGAATCTGTGAGTAAGAATATAGGCATATTTTTATATGTTATTTCCTTAGCTTCGTATTTAAATTGGTATTGGTAAAAAAACAGGGTATTATTAAGTAATGGGGTCATTGGCGAAATTGGGGAGGAGAGAGTGTTCGGATGTTGGATAAGGGAGTCCCAAATAGCTAGTGTAGTTTTAATACATTTGTTAGAGGTAAACGTCGGGGGTCTGTGGGTTCTAGGGAGCCAACAGATATCTCGCATATCACTTTGTTTAAGTAGTGCAGCCTCAATTTGGATCCATAATTTAACTGGGGAGTTGTGGTTCCACACAACTATGCGTGCAAGATGTGTTGCCTTATGATATAGCGTTAGATTTGGGATGTTTAGGCCTCCCTCCTCTTTTCTCAGGCAGAGGGTTTTACGAGACACTCTAGGTCTTTTATATGCCCAGATGAAGGATTCTAACATCCTTTGTTGAGTACGTATATAATGGCCCGGTATTGATATAGGAAGAGCCTGAAATAAATATAAATATTTAGGGACTATCATCATTTTTATCGTATTTACTCAACCTATCCAAGAGAGATGACCTTGTTTGTGCCATGTGTCTAACAAAGAAAAAATAGTAGTTTGAAGTGATATATAATTATCTTGAAACAAGTCCTGAGCGTTTTTTGATATATGTAACCCCAGGTATCTAAGAGTATTTGTGATAGGGAAGGGGGTTTTCTGCCTAAGAAAATCTAATTCTGCTGTATTTACATGAATGGGGATAATGTTGGATTTTCCCATATTGATTGAATAATTGGAAAACTGTTTATACGTCTCCAAATCTTGTATTAATGCTGGTAGGGAAGTTAGCGGTGCTTGTAATGTTAAAATAATATCGTCCGCAAAGAGAAGGCATGTCTGTTGAATTTTGCCGAATGAAATGCCTTTGATATTAGGATTGTTTCATATCTGGATAGCTAATATTTCTACTGTGATGGCAAATAGAAGGGGAGATAGCGGGCACCCTTGACGTGTGCCATTAGTCTGGGAAATTGTATCGTTAACTTTAATCGTAGCTCGAGGGCTATTATACAAAGCTTTTACTCTGGAAATAAATTTGTTTGAAAAACCAAATTTCGACAGGGCCGACCACATAAAATGCCAGTCAACCCTGTCGAAAGCCTCCGCATCTGTAGAGAGGAGCACAAGAGGGCTTTTAAGATAATGGGATTTATATAGTGCATGTAGTAGTCTGGTGGTATTGTCTTTTGCCTCCCGACCTCTGATGAATCCCACCTGGTCTGGGTGGATGACCTTAGGTAAGATAAGATTAAGATGATTTGCCAGAATCTTAGCGTAAATCTTAATGTCTACATTCAATAAAGAGATTGGCCTGTAGTTGCCTACTATATCTGTAGGTTTATCTGGTTTAGGTATTACTGTAATCATAGCATCTAAGAGAAACTGGGGGAATGTGAGGCCTTGGTCTATAGACTGAAATAATTTGTGCATGTGGGGGCTGATATTACCTACTAATAACTGATAAAATTTGGTAGAAAGACCATCCGGTCCAGGGGATTTGTTACTAGGGAGATACTTAATCGTGTTTGCCACTTCTTGTAGGGAGATGGGGGCATCTAGCGTATTCAGGTCATCCTCCGGGAACAGAGGGGACTTGAATGGAGTCAAAGTATAATTTCATCTTATCTCCTCTTTCTTGGTCATTCTCATTTTTAATATTATACAGTGAGGTGTAGTACGCAACAAAGCTATTGGATATATCTTCGTTTTTGGTATATGTTGTACCTGGGCTATGTTTAATAGAGTGTATGTGTGAGTTGAGCCTTTGTTTTTTTAGAAATCTGGCCAGCATCCTCCCTGCCTTGTTTGAATCCGCAAAGAATTTAGCCTCAGTTGTCAGAGCACGCATATGTGCATTTTCAATTAAGAATTTATTAAGATTATCTCTAGCTTCCTTTATTTCAGTCAGCCTTTGTGAAGACAACGGATCTAGTTTGTGCAAGTTCTCCCTAGCTAGGAGAACGCTAGTCAGAGAATCAAATTGGGCGGATCTTTGATTTTTAAGTTTTGTGGTTAATTGTATAATGATGCCCCAATGAAGCACTTGTAAGATTCCCAATTATTTGCCACATTAGTATCGGAGGAGATGTTAAACTGGAAATATTCATCTGTATGTTTAATTAATTCGTCTACAATTTCAGTGTCTGTAAGTATGTGTTCGTTAAGTCTCCAATTCAGCCTGTGTTTGGGCTTATTTGACCACTTGAAAGTAGACTTGACTAAGCTGTGGTCTGACCACGGAGTGTGTGATATCTTAGAATCCACAAGATTCGTTAGGAAGGCCTGGTTACAAAATATATAATCAAGCCTCGCATATGATTTTTGCGGGTGTGAAAAAAAGGTGTAATCTTTAGTGGACGTATGAACTGTTCTCCATGTATCAAATAGGTTAAGTGAACGAAGTAGTGCATTATTATTTCTGATCTGTGAGCTTCTGAGGTATGAGTGGCCCGTAGAGGTGTCCAGTGAAGGATCTGATGGGAAATTAAAGTCACCTCCTAGCACAATGGGGCCTTTAGCTATATCTAGTAGCTTGTTTGTAACTTTGCGGAAGAAGCAGGCAGTGGGTTTGATAGGAGCATATATGTTTGCTAATGTAATGGGTTTTCCATAATAAAGGCCTACCAAAATCAAAATTCTACCATCAGGGTCACTAAACTGTTTTAGTAAATCAAATGGTGTGTTACGTTTAAATAAAGTGCAAACTCCGTTGTGTCTGGTTGGGCCCGAGCTGAAATAGTGTTTGTCAAAATATTTAGATGGGAGTTTCGGTTCATGGGCTTTTTTAAAATATGAACCATAACTATGTCCAAATTGTTTTTGTGAAAGTCATAAAAAGCAATTGAGTGCTTTTCAGCAGAGAGAAATCCTTTCACATTTTGAGTAGCAATGTTTATTGACCCTTCATATATGCAGGTAGACATTATAAGTGCTATGGGTATGTGTATTATCAAAAAAGGAGCAAAGTATCAGTGCAAGGAGGTTATTAGTAGTCTGATACAGGTTAAAAAGAAAGATTAAAAAGTTTGCGTATGGAGTAAATTTAGGAATCAAAATTTGGTATGATTTTGGGATTCGTTAAAGGGGGAAAGAGGGAAAAAAAGGAACTGGTGGGAGGGTAGTAGAGGTCTTTGAGTGAGCTGGGCATGTTATTGCTAAAAATTTTTTATAAAGGAAGAGTACAACCTAATAAGAGGGAGGGAAAGGGTAAGAAAATAGCAGATATTTTGTATACATAGGTGAACCATTCTAAATCTTAGATGAAATACCTTGGAGATAGTACGACCATATAATAGCTACATTAAAGCATAGGCTATAACTTCACATACAATACTGACTCCAACCATAAGGGACCAGTAGAGACCTGACTTCACTAATTAATAGGAATGGTTCTAATGTGAATAAATTTGTTTCTGTGGGTTAGATATTCTGCCAACAAGTAATTTAAAGAGAATTCTGTTCTTGACCCAAACAGAATCTATAGTGGTTTAGTAACGTTTGTAGTCTTACTAACTGGTTAACTCAGAAGAGATATACTGAGCTGGGAATCAGGGTGAACTGAAGCTCAGAGTAAACAACAAGGCCTCAGGCATTTTTGCTATATAATATCATTCGTTCCTATTTTGGTGCAGCTGGGTCAAGCATAAACGGAATAATGAAAATAATGCTAAAACTTGCTGTAGAGGTGCTACAATGGAGTAACGGCCGCTATATAAATATGGTGTATGAGATATGGGGATCATGTCTGCAGCTAATATATCAGTTGACAGAAACCAGATAGTTATACATGTTGAATTTGGTAAATTTTGTGACAATATAGCTTTCAGTATGAGATTAGATGGAAATCTGTGAAACCTCAGGGGCTCAGCAAATAAGGAAGTCAGGTCTCAAAGGAATTCCACACTGCATTAAGTTTAAACCTATATCATCAGCTTTTATAGGTATAACATCTATCTTCAGGCCTATAAAAGACAGGTTAAATTAACATAACAAGGTATCCCTAGTAATTGGCTAAAGTCTCAATGATACCTAGAAAAAAACATCAGATTAAGGGTGCAACAAAGAAAGTATGACAATAACAATTAGTATCACAACTGCATACTAGTTTCAAACATAAAGTAGGTTATAGGTTATAGCAGGAACTTCAAAAATTTACGCCTGAAAAGTTACAGCCTGTAAGGGGCGGCTATAAGAGGATGTTGACTGAAATAGAACCTTTAGAAGCTATGTTGAAAATAACTTGCATATATATGATTATTAGCCTTATTGGCTGAAATAAACCAAACCTTCCAACATAACAAGTAACAATGTATGAACAAACTTGAACTGTATATCTCTTCGGAGGTGCATTCATTTGAGGGAGATGGCACCCCAAGGGATCTCTAAGTATCATAAGACAATTCGTAACATAATATGGTTGACATGTGAAGTGGTTACAATTGAATAATTAAGCAAATAATTCTATCATGACCCGGACTGATAATTAGCTGTAGAGAAAATTAAATTAATGAGTAGTTGTAACTGAATACCTAAACCAACAGTTCACACGTGTCCAGAACTAGCCTAAAACTGAAAAAAGAAGAAAGTTAGTGTCTGTATCATATAATTACGTGACCCATCTCAAGGTGGATCTTCTACGGAGTCAGTAGTGCTGGTTTGTCTTCTTTTATTCTGCGATACCGCAGACTCCGTCCAGGGGCGTCTTTGCGGTTTGGGAGCTTCATGCCTAGCTGATGATGTTGATTGAGAATTCAAATCTTGGGGTTCTGGTGGTGATATTCCCAGTAGTTGACAAAATTGCTCAGCATCAGGAGGAAAAAGGCATTCGAGTTTTTTCCCATTTTTAACAGCTATAACTGAGGTAGGGAACCCCCACCTATATGGAATCTTGAAGATGGGAAGTCAAAAATGAAAAATCTCTCCTTTTTTGGAGCGTTTGTGCAAAAAGGTCCTGAAACACTTGTATTCGATTGCCTTGGAACGTGATGGAAAGTTGTTTTCTTGAATAGTTGTAAATAGCTTCTCTGTGTTGGAAGCTTTGGAAGTGGACTATGATATCCCGCGGAGGAGCGCCCTCCGGTGGTTTGGGGCGCAGGGATCTATGGGCTCTGTCGAAAACAATGTTCAATAAATTGCCTGAATTACTCTTTATTAGATCTGTAAAGAAAGCTTGTAGATAGGCCTGAACCTCGTTTCCTTGAACAGTTTCATGGATTCCTCTGAATCGCAAGTTACTCCTCCTAGAGAGATTCTCTAAGTCATCCAGTTTGTCCTCTAGGTCTAGCATGTGATTATGCTGTTGAAAAGCTTTAATGGAGAGATTCGCTATTTTCTGTGATGGTACATATTCATGTTCTTCCAAGGTATCAACCCTGTAGCATAGGTCAGAAATGTCTTTCTTTAGGCCTGCACACTCACTCTTAATGCAAGATTTAACCTGCTCTATCAGAGCTTCCATAGCACCATAAGTAATGATATCATCTTTTCCCATTTCCTTTAGTTTAGGTTTTATCCCCATTGCAGCATCTACAGCCTCACATGAGCTTTCATCCTGAGAAGGTTGTTCTTTATCAGGATCTTTCTAAGGTTTTTGTTTATCTGTTTGTTTGAAAAAAGAGCTCATAGCTCCCTGGGCAGTTGGTGTTAACTTTTGAGATTTGTCACTACTGGTTAATTTCCTCTGTGACATATTGGTAGGACTCGCTTAATGTATTAATTATGTGGTTGGAAAGATATTCAGTCCCTCTGTAGTAATACACCTCTCCTGGAGGATATTGCTCTCACAGAGCGATCACGGTAAAAGGGGTTGGATATGACCCACTGCTACTAAGAACAGTGGGAAAAGGGTCAGGAGGGTGTACACTGTTTTATAATCAGGGTATATAATAAAAACTTAGCAATTACAGTGTGGTTGACGTTCCTCACCAGTATATCATGTTGAAAAGTTAATGTCACTTAGCAATAAGTTCCTTATTATGTGTTGTGAGGCAGCAAGAGAACAGCAGGCAAGAGGCAGAAAAAAAGATATAAGAAGCGGAGAGTGAGTCTTCTGTTTAATAACATTAGTTGCTTCGTTTCAGCATATCAGCATGTAAAAAGTGTTTTTGTCAATGTCTCCATGATAACATGCATACCAAGAGAAAGTTTCCAAATTGCTGCTTATCTTGCGGCTGCTGTATCCAGCTATTATGTTGTTCAGGACATGATTTAAAGGTATAACGCATTAGCAGTGTATAAAAATAAGAGGGTTCACCTTTGTTCTTGTGGAAGGTGATCCGGTTCAGTTCAAGGGATTTTTAGCCAGGCGTCTCCGTGTATTTGGAGCTGAGAGGTGCTGTGACGCAGAGTTAAAATGACCGCGTGGGTTTGTAAGGTGCGGTCCAAGCGTCACGGGCAAAGTTTGTAAATCCCAGACCAAAGTTACACCGGGTGTTCTCTGTGTGATCCGGACCCCAAATAAGTAGCTTGTTTTTCAATTGCTCAAGGCTGTCAGCAAATATGAGCCTTCATGCCCAGCTCGCATACAGAGCTTCAGTGCAGTGCGGCCATCTTGGTCAGCCGCTCGCCCCACCTCCAGAAAGATACGTTTTATATTCCCACTACTTTACGAATATATGTTCTTAAACAGATACATGATACACCCCTCTCAGGACGCCCAGGTGTGCAAAAAACCTTGGAATTGCTTCAAAGAGATTTCTATTGGCCTAAGATGCAACAGACTGCCAATGACTTTGTCACCTGCTGTAATACTTGTGCTTGTTGCAAACCAGAGAGAAGACCACCATACAGACTCTTGACCTCTTTACCTATTCCTCACCAACCATGGGAGTATATCTCTATGGATTTTATAGTTGAACTTCCTCCTTCAGAACACTATGATACCACCTTGGTAGTAGTTGATCAATTAACGAACATGGCACATTTCATACCTAAGAGAGGGATTCCAACCACTCCAAAACAGCTGAGATGTTTATCAATATCATAGTTAAGTTACATGGTTTACTACTGATAGAGGAGTACAGTTCACTTCTAAATTTTGGAAAGAACTATGTAGAACCCTCTCAGTTGAAATGAAATTCAGTAGTACCTATCACCCACAAACTAATGAGTTATCAGAAAGAACAAACCAATTTTGGGGCAATATCTCCATTGCTTTACTACTTATCTACAAGACAATTAGTTAACCCTCCTACCACTTGCTGAATTTGTTTACAATAATACCATCAGTTCAACAACCAAACAAACTCCCTTCTATGCTAATTATGGCTTCCATCCTACTTTGTATTTCTTATCTCCAACTACCTCTAACTGTCCAGCTGTCACTGATATCTTAACTTCTATTCAAGATGGCTCCAAGATTCTCCACTCTAATATCAAATCAGCGCAAATCAAACATATATTTTACTACAATTTACATAAATATCAACAACCTAACTATAAGGTTGACAACCAAGTGTGGTTATCCACAAAAAAACTTGAAATTAAACACACCTTCAAAGAAATTGAGTACCCTCTACATTGGTCCTTTTAAAATCACATACATTATTAATGCAAATGCAGTCAAACTTCAATTACTTACAACTTATTGTATTCATCCTAACTTCCTTGTCTCTCTAAAAAAACATTTAAAGAAAATCCATTGCCAGACAGGACTTATTGATAGACAAGAGCAATTTGAAGTAGACCAGATAGTAGATTCCAGAATTTACTTATGTCAACTCCAATACCATATCAGTAGAATGGGTTTAAAATAAAAACATATCTTCTAGACATTGTGAGACATGTAGATCAATTTATATATTTTGTATCATTACTAATCCTTTTTGCAAGAAATTTAAATAAGACATAAAGGTAGCCTTTTGATTTATCCATTGCCTAGCACACATTAGGTCCTGGGTTCGAATCCAACCAGGAGATGAGATATACATATACACACATGTTAATATATGTCCAGTTTACTATGATATATTTTTTTCCAGATATATTTGGTAATTGCAAATAGGATTTTTTTATATACTTTTTAAGTGTTATCTGTGCGGTCACAATTGTTCAAACCAATTTATACAATGTATCAAAAGTTAAATGTTTTTGCAATTGCAACATTGTTAATAGAGTTGACCTTTTGTTTCAATTCCGGGTCACTGTGGGTTTAAATAGATCTCTATTGTTAACTATGATTATGCCTGATGAAACGGTCTGGAATAGACTGAGAAACGCGTTGCAAAATAAATACTGTTTGTTTTATACCACGACCCGGTATTTTTGCTTCTTTCCACGATCCACTTGTTTTTGAAACAGGACTTTTACCACGGAACCTTTCATACACTGACACTGTCAGTTTTGGAGAAAAGTCTCGGTGGCGTGAGTGCAGCAGGAGAACACCTATCAGCTTGCAGCTCACCTGGTCCGGCCATTGGCCCTAAAAAACGTGGGTGCTACTTTCTAGACGCCTATCTGGATTCCACAGGTCCTCTGGGTGAGACCTCCAGCGTACTGACTGCTGGAATTTGAATGTCAGTCTGCTTTATCGCACCTTATTCATTTAAGGTGCCACTTTCCTTGTGAGTAGTTTTTTGCACATCACTTTTATATTTGTTGTTTTAACGATTCACACTATGTTGGCGCCCCTTGTTTATCTTCCATCCTATGTAGAAATATGTATTTATGAATAAATATAACATATTCTGCTATGTGAAGAAAATTGGAATGTGAAATATTAATATTTTCGTGTCAGGTTAGCGCACTTGAGAATATGCGATTGGGTTTGATCGCGAATAGGGTGCTTTTTTCCCATTTTCGGCTAGATTATGAGTTTTGCGGTATGGCTTTTAACACTGAAAAATTGGCCATTATACTGGAATGGCTATCCCGCAAGCATTTTAGTCTGTAATGCAACGTCCATTCCGCACTAAAATTTTCCATAGCGCCGTTTTACAGGTTGTGCGGTCTGGTTAAAATGCTTGCATTACAGCCTATACCGACATGATCCATACCGCCATCTGAGAGCAATAGTTATGGATTTTGCAAAACAAAAATGTTTCACAAAACACTGTTACAAAGTACACTAACACCCATAAACTACCTATTAACTTTGCGACTATTAAATAAACCTATTAACCCCTAATCAGCCGCCCCCGACATCGCCAACACTATATAAACCTATTAACCCCTAAACCACCGCTCCCCGACATTGCCGACACTAATAAAAGTTATTAACCCCTAATCCGCCACTCCCTGACATCGCCACCACCTAAATAAACCTAAATAAACCTATTAACAACTAAACCGCCGGCCCCCTACATCACCAACACTAACGCCGCCGGGATGAAGATAGAAGACGTCCCCCAGGTGGATGAAGGTGTCGCCGCCTGGATGAAGACTTCTCGCCGCATGGATGAAGTTGGATGTCTGGACTTAATGAACCGTGAGTAGATTTTATGTGGTTAGTGTTAGGTTTTTTTTTTTGGGGGGGGTTGTTTGGGTGGCTTTTTTTTTTTTTAGATCATGGCTTTGAGCAATTGTAAAAGAGCTGAATGCCCTTTTAAGTGCAATGCCCATATAAATGCCCCTTTAGGGGCAAAGGGTATTTTAAGATTTTTTAGAGTTAGGTTTTTTTATTTTGGAGGGTCAGTTGGGTGGGTGGGTGGGTTTACGTTTTAACTTTGGGCAATACCCTACAAAAGGCCCTTTTAAGGGCTATTGGTAGGTTATTGTAGGTTAGGGGGTGTTTTTATTTTGGGGGGCTTTTTTATTTTTATAGGGCTATTAGATTAGGTATAATTGTTTTTATTTTTGATAATTTTGTTTATTATTTTTTTTAAGCTTAGAGTTTTTTTATTTTTTGTAATTTAGTGTTTTTTATTTTTTGTAATTTTAGATTTTTTTTATTTTTTCGTAGTGTCAGGTTTTCTTAAATTTGTTATTTAGATTTTAATTGGTAGTTTTTTTTTATTTTATTAGAATAGTTATGTTAGGTTAATTTATAGCTTAAACTTAGTTTTTTTTTTATTTCACAGGTAAGTTTTTATTTATTTCAAGATAGTTATAATTTAGGTGGGTGTTAGGTTTAGGAGTTAATAGTTTAATTTAGTGTTTTGCGATGTAGATGGACGGCGGTTTAGGGGTTAATACTTTATTATATTGTTGGCAATATGGGGGGGAGGTTTAGGAGTTAATAATTTTTATTAGTGTCGGCGATGTCTTGGAGCGGTGGAATAGGGGTTAATAATTATATTTAGTGTTGGCGATGTTGGGGAGCGGCGGATTAGGGATGTTTAGACAAGAGGTTTATGTTAGGGTGTTATGTTTAAACGTAACTTTTTTTTCCCCCATAGACATTAATGGGGTTGCGTTACTGCGATCTTCAGTCCACGATCGCAGGTGTTGAATTGGTTATTGAAAGCAAACTCTGCTACAGAAAGTAAGGCGAGCCATTCATCTTGCAGATAAGTAAATACTGTTCCAATGATTGATTAATCCATTCAGTTTGTCCATTGGTTTGTGGATGATACACTGATGAAAGAAGTCTAGTGATCTTGAATTCCTTGTATAAGTGTGTCCAGAATTTTGAGGTAACTTGAGAGCCTCGATCAGAAACAATAGAATTCGGAAGACCATGAAGCATGAAAACATCTCTAATGAACAAGGATGCTATTTTACTTGCAGAAGGTAGACAATTGGAAGGTATGAAGTGTGCAATCCTGGTAAGTCTGTCTAGAACTACTAATTTAGTGTAGTCATTGCAGGAGGCAATTCTGCTATAAAATCCATAGCAATTTCTAACCATGGCCTGTTAAGAATGGGTAAAGGCGGTAAAAGTCCCATAAGAGGTTGAGTGGTATGTTTGGACTTGGCACAAGTGTCACATGAGGAAACAAAAGTTCTTACATCAAAAGACAGAGTTGGCCACCAGAAATAATGAGAAAAAGCCTCTTTGGTTCTTTGGTACCCTCCATGTCCAGCAATGTAAAGATCACGAAAATGTTGCACAACTTCAACTCTCATTGAAAGAGGTATCAAAATGTTATTCTGATGCCGATATAATACTTGGTTTCTGGTAACATCTTCAGGAATAGAGCAGGTTTGACTACTAAAGTGAATTTTGTCAAAATGTGACTGAGGAGTAGCCGAGAAGTGTCCTGGTTGAATGATAGTGTCTGGCTCACATTCTGAATTTTCTGGATAGTCAAAAATACAAGATAAGACATCTGCTTAACAATTCTTTGATCCAGGGTGATAAGTAATATGGATCATGAAGAAAAGAGCCTGGTGAGGACATACTTTTTTAGCTGCATTTTGATAGTTTTCTTTGATTTCTTTGATCAGTATAAATGGTAATAAGATTAAGGGATCCTTTGAGCTCCCCTCTTCTTTGAGTCTCCACTCTTCAAGAGCACCTTGAATACTCTGCCACCAACATCAAAGTTTCTTTCCATTGTAAGTAAGTTTTCTGGAATAGAAGGTGACTGGGTGAAGGACTTCTTTCTCTCCGATCTTTGGGATAGAATAGCTCCTATAGCATATTCTGATGCATAAACCCCCAAGAAGAATGTTTTTTCAATGTTAGGTTAAATTAAAATGGGAGCAGATGTGAAAAGCTAGCTTGAAGACTCCTCAGAAGACATCACGGTGGAAGCTCCCATACAGAAAAGACCCAGATTTAGTCTTAGAGCTCCTGGAGGTTAGTATGGCTACCCAGCGACTGCACAGGTAAGTATAGCCCTGACATGAAGGCAGAGCTGTGGGTGCCTGCTGCAGCTAAAGCTCCCTCTACAGGATTTTTTTTAAATTTATTTATTGAGGTTATCACAATAGTAAAAACTTAGGAGACATCAATGTACAAATATGATATTAGCATTATATCCAATACAATGTAAGTAAAACTACCACATATATGAGTGTAACATGTCTGTTGCACACTAATATTACTGTTCTGTTTAATTATTTGTGAGTCCTCTAAGTACTAGCAGGGTCACTCATGGACATAATAAAATAAATTATAAGGAGAGGAACTAATATGCTAATTATGGTCACTTTTGGACCTCGAGAATAAGTATTATATATCATGAGCTAGTGTTACAATATATGTATATATAATAAGTGGATATATATGAAAAGGGTAATGTAACACAAGGAACTAGGAATGAGACCTCATTTTTAAATACTAGTTATGATCCCCTATTTTACTCAGAGGGCCACTCTTGGGCCTGAGAAGTCTAAAGAGGAATGACAATGAAAATTGGCATTTGTATAGACCACTTTTGGGCCTTAAGAATGGTTTTAGGTGGGGTAATCAGCAGGCAAGAGCCGCTCTGAGCTGAAGGTAATACATAATAGAATTTGAAAGTTATAACTAAGCTAACTTATAAATATAGTAGGTTATCACTTGGGTTTTATGAGGTTTTATGAGTGGTAAAATTGTCTGCCAACTGGAGAGCTATTATATGATTAGAGTGAGGCTCAGAGATGTGTATAACGTAATAGTATACCCTTATAAGCAGAAGTACCTTATATAACAAGCTGATATGTCTCAATAATGACAATATATATAGTGAATAGACATTTACAATGTGCGTGTCTGGCACCCTTTTCAAAAAGAGTAATTACTAGTTCCCAAAGAGCAGGGCAAACCTCTTAAGAGTGTATATAGGACGCTATTTTGTACGTGCTAGGTTTGGATATAGGTGCCTCTTAATGATGTTGTGTAAGATAAATCTGCAGTCTTCTAGTAAGCAGACCCTATATGCATGTACTCCGCTAAGTAAATTAATACTACATTAAGAAGTGGTAGATTCTGGTATCTGAAGTAGTAAAAAAAAAAACGCTGGATGTTGATATGTGAAAAATAAGGGTAAGCATTTGAAATCAGAGTATTTGTCATAAGTAGGTATGTAGGGGTAGGTGCCTATACCTCTTATATATGAGCTTATGCAATTAGTAAATTTCCAGACATATCTTTAAATAAGTAGATACTTAGAAGGTGCTATTTTGTGTTATGTAGTAATAAGAACATATAAATATTAATAACTAACCATCATAATTTAAGTTAGATGTAGCCCCCCAAAAAACGTGTAATTGTATGGGTAGGGAGAGGGTATCAGCTGCAGCTTCTAATGTTTGCTAAGTTCCAATCTGCATAGCAATAAAAGTATAAGTAAGATAGGGATTAGAATTACCTGTGCCCTAGAAAATATGGGTAACATGCTATCTCGGCCGCCGACAGCATATTATGCATCCACATCCAATTAGCACAGACCAACTAAATATTGTCATGTACAATAATAAAATTGGTGTACTAAAGCAGCACCCATAGTGGTGAACAAAATAGTTGGAAACTACAGCTGTGTCCAAACTCATAACTAATACAAGGTATAGCTCTGATGGAACAGACTTATTTAGAAATGGCTAGTTAAGTCGATAGCAGTATTGCCAATAACTATATTGGGCTAGACTGTAAGTGTTTTGACTATAGGAGTTGGTTCTTATATCAATGATAGCAGGATATGTGTTATGGAGCCAGCTCTATTGGTTAATATTTTTCTTGGGGAGTGTGAATGGGAATCCACACTACATTACATCCATAAGCAGTTTTCGGGTATATGCTGAAAGATATAGTACATGCTCTCAAGCCTATTAGTCAGCACCAATCTATTGCTCTTATATAGATCTAAATATACAGTAGGATATTTCTAGATACTTAATATTATAGGCTCATTAGCTTTCTCAACTATTGAAATCCCTCTAATCATATAATGTGCTAACAGTATCAGCCTATATAGTAGTAGTACTAGCCATTTTCATGTGTCTGCTGAGTAACATTATGTATGATCTCTCTTAGTTGGTACATTTGGATTGTTCTTATATGGGTCTAAGTATAAAGAAGAATATTGCTAAGTACATAAAACTATAAACTAATTGGCTTTCTCAGTAATCAACAGACCTGTAAACATATATATAAACAAATTAACAGTGTCAACTGATATAATAATAGCACTTGTGAAACAAATAAAATATCTTAATATCTATAATACTAGCTACTATTGGGTGCTTGAGTCAGAAAGAGTCCATTACTAGCCCACACCAGTGCAATGGCTGTTTGAGATCCGACCCAATCTTCTTCTTTTCTTGAGAGAAATATTCATAGTTATGGACTTGCCACCATAGGAGGATGCCCTACATTGTTTCCATTTACCAGCATCACCAGCATGTTGGTGTTCCAGAAGAGAGCTATGTTTGGGAAAAGAAGCCTCATAATCGGAAGTTTTCAGTAGTTGCACTGAACACAAAGCCTCATGTTGTATTTGTAAAGAGCGAAGGTGAGCCGTATCCAATGGAAGACCAAAAGCTCTCTCAGGCTGTGTAGTACTAGAATCAGAGAGGGCACAGGAATGAGAGGTGGAAACGCCATGTTGTTGTAGCCCCCGTCTCCTATGCACCATGTGCTCCTCCATCCACAGTGAGAGAAACTTAATCTGTAGGCTGTTAGGTTGTGATAGTGAGAGGGAAATGTGTGAATAACATCCCCCCCCCCCCTGTCGAGTCTTCCTTGAGTTTGTTGCGGTAAAGCTGTCTCAACTGTAGTAAGGATTATTGGGGGCAGCTGTGTAGAATCTACTGAGCCAGGATATCTGGTATCTCTCTCTTTAGCCACAGACCGAATCGTTGTGATAAGGTAATTGAATTTGCCCACCATTTGACTTTCAAGTGCATTTAGTAATTTATGTAGGGTCGCGTAAAACTCCTCCATCGATAAAGTAGTGGGAAAAAAGTTGTATGGTATCTGTGCTGCGGGTATGATAGGTATCCGAGTCTCAAGATGGCATCTTTTACAGAGTGTTCTGAAAGTTTTGGACCGATGGCGTGTGAGCAAGGTTGTCTCTCCGTTTTCTTCAGTTTTTATATGAAGAGGATCTAGGCACTTAAGTTAGGGTTTAGAATCGATACTGAATCGATATTAGGCGATTAATCACCAAAATTAGATCTTATTTTACGGAGCTCCCTGGGAACACGTCTGGCTGCTTCAGTAGTTAGCTCCGCCCCCCAGATTTTTTTTATAAACAAGTGCAAATGGCATGCAGCATAGCAGGTAGAGGCCAGGTCTTCTGATCCTCCCAACCTGCACCTAGCATACAAATGATTTGAGATATTGCTGTCACTAAAGTTGGCCCTAAGTTAAAGGGACATTAAACTGCTGGGTACAACTAGAGTAGCAGGGTTTCTACTCACCATGTTATGGCTCCATTTATTAAGCAGCATATGCTGCTTTGGAGGCCCATCGCTTGAGGCTTGCCTGAAACGGAAGTTAAGAAGCAGCGGTCACAAGAACACTGCTATTTAACCTGTCCCCCACCTTTTATGTTGTGGATTGAAATCATTCCAATCTGATCTGGATGATTGACAGCCCCTGCTAGTGGCTGATTTGCCGCCAGTGAGCAGGGGGGGGGGATTGCAGAAGCATTTCACTATAAATGCTTGTGAAATGATAAATGCTGACAGCGTATGCATTTAGCGATGTTGAGCGGATATGATTCACTATATAGAATCATGTCTGCTCGACGTATGGTAAATATATCCCTTTGTGTTTTTCCTCCAGTGTCTGTATTCTTGTACCCTGTAACAGAAGTGGTGCTCACTCACAGATTAGTGACATTGTTGCCTTTTTGACATACCGTATCATGCATTTCAATGTAGTGAGCACAATACACAGCTGGAGCTGTAGTATTGCTCTATATTATATATATTTGTTATGTAACTTTAAAACTGTATAAAAAATGCAAACATGTTACTCTCCTGCCTTATATTGTGCAAACTAATCCAAAGTGCAAAGTACATCTATCAAAAAGCCAGCACTGACCTGTAAAAGTGCACTGCTTCTTTCACAAGAATGCAACGATCCGTGAATATAAAGATGACGGCACCCGGTATAAAGATGCAGAGCATTACCAATGGCTTCTGTAATGGTTTAAATTAAGATAATCATTTTACAGACAGCATCAGGAAAATAAATACAATAGCATGGTAAGCAGTAACCATGATACTGTAGTTGTACTCAGCAGTTTAATGTTCCTTTAACATGGTTTTCCCTGCATATCGTCTGTTCCTCTGTGTACGCCCTGCAATCAGCATTACTTTAAATGAAGATCAGGGGCAGTAGCAAGATGCAACAGCTGATATAATTAATACACACTGGCCTAGTTTAATAGACACTTGTGAGGTTGCTGAGAGGCCTCGTTGTCAAGATCATTTTAGAAATGAATTGAGCATCACTTCACCTATATGTTCTACACATTCATTAGTGGGTATTCCTGCCATTAACATGTATAGTTATGATTAACATGTATAGTTCTGTAAGGTGTTGGATAAAACAAGAGGCGCAGCATGATTGCTATGACTATTAGGATCTCCAGTAGTCTCAGACGTTACAGGTTTTTGATGTGATCCAACAGTGAAATTCTTTGGGGACTCTATTGCGTAATTGAAACAGCTGGGGTAGGATGAGATATATACAGTCATGCTGATATCTCATGATAGATCTTAGTGTAACAATTTTGTATACTTAAAGGGATATGAAACACAATTTTTTTCTTTTATGATTCAGATAGAGCATGTGATTTTAAACAACTTTCTAATTTACTTCCTTTATTTCTTCATTCTCTTGGTATCTTTTGTTAAAAGCAAGGGCGTATGGTTAGGAGCCATCCTATTTCGGGAGAACTAGACGGCAGTAGTTTTGCAAGAATGTTATCCATTCGCAAGAGTGCTAATAGTGAATTATTACACTCTTGCAAACAGTTAAATTTGCCCATTTGCGGGAGCGCAATAAATTAGCGCTCCACTTGTAATCTAACCCTATATTTATTAAAAACATCAAATATTTCCTTTCTGATTACAGCACTGTACTATCTTTCTGAGGGTATTATGTACACAAAAGTATTACAATTTCTATAAAACGACCTTTAGGTTACATGTATAAGCTGTATTATTGCCTAAATGACATAAGATATTGTTGTTCACACTTGGTCTCTCCAAACTGTCCCATTTTACAGATACAAACATAGATTTATCGCTATTGTTTTTTAAGCACAGCAGGTAAACTGCACGCATCACCTACATTATTACACACTTTTAAAGGGGATCTAAATACAGGTCCTTCAACCTGTGATGTAATCGCTAAACTCACAAAATAACCAGTTTGTTTTTTTGAAAGTGTGAGATTAACAAGGCAAATAATGATTTCCTGTTGTATTCAGGAGGAAATGATTCCGTGCTTGAGGTGTATAATCGTCAGAGGAGTTTTGTGACCATACCAGCTGACATTCAGAAATTGTTATCTGACAAAAACAAGGACATGATTGTGACCAACTCCTGCAGGTGTTTAAGCACATAGTTAAAATCAGCTTTAGGACAGCAATGTATTTTTGGAACCTAGCTGAACACATCTAGTGAGCCAATGACAAGGGGCATATCTGTGTTTCCAGCTATCACCAGCTAGCACCCAGTAATGCATTACTGCAAAAGAGATTACAGGCAAAAACGTATTAAATACATTGGTATGATAGCACAGGGTGTATTAACTTTTACACAACCGTGTGTAAATAATAATGTACATAATGGTATTACAAGTGTTGTGCTCAAGCTTAATCCAAAATTCTGATGTAAAAATGTGTACTTTTTAAGACATCGTAAGACCTGAAATAAACCATTGTTATTAATAGTATAGCACAGAACTAAATAAAAAAATCTACTACTTGTGCATTATTGGTTTAGAGCTTAGATTTTAGTAAATTTGTGTGTGTTTTACATGTTTTATACACAGAGTAAAAATCACTTAACCAGTAACAAACTGACCATGTACCATTTAGCAGCCCTCTTAGAATGGTTTCTAAGGACTAGTCAAGCCACATTGTGAGACATAGTGACACATTGTTTTTAGTGTCTTCTCCAGATTACACTATGGATAAACTTGGGTTGTATGGTGCCTATATTTCAACAATCTTGCAATTTATTTTTATTAAAAGTTAATATAATTTAATACTGGGGAAAAATAGGGGGAAGGAGTATCCCAGTAATCCCCTTGAAAAAAATGGTGCATGTTCATTCTACGGACTCAATGGAAAATAGGGCCAGTCTTTTTTGTTACCAGTTCAACCCTGGCACCCTTGGCGATAGCTAGTCTGCCTTTATTGTAGCACTGGCCCTGCCATATTTAAATATGTTAATCATTTAAAGTGACAAACTAACTAAAGGCTAGATAAAATGATTTATCAAAGAAAGTTAGCCCAAGAATTATATATATATATATATATATATATATATATATATATATATATATATATATATATATATATATATATATAGTAATATGCAGAGGGGAACCAGCACACACTCTTTCAATGATCCATCATCCGTGGTTGCTCTTCAAGAAACATACATAAAGAACAGGCAATGGGAAGACACTCACCGTAGTAAGTTGAATACTTTATTTACTTGTTAACGTTTTCGGGGTTACCCCCATCCTCAGACCAACAGAACAATCACAAAACTCACCTATTTACAAGGAAACCCATCACTGTGTCATCATAATCAGCTGTGTCTCTGCACGTCTGCCAAGCTCTACTGCGCATGCGCAAACGAGCTACGGAGCACAGTTGAGAACAAAAATAGCCTTATAACTACCGTCACCATGGAAACATCACCACGCCATCGTGAATAACATTGAAGCGTTAAAAAACAAACATGGTCACACCTAAAATATAACAAGCCTTATAAGAAACAATATCAGTAGCAAAAGATCACTTAAGGAACCACATCACAGTAGTCGATCACACCTTCTGATCGGGAGTACAGAGCAGCCAGCAGACTGTTGCCTATCAACCTAATATCAACAGTGGCAAAACATGTCTTAAGCAGCACTAGATACGGACAAAACTCCTTATCATAACACAACCACAATATGTGTTACCGAGTACTCCACCATAACGGAGTAACAGAAAAGACAATCAATATGGACCCAATCATACAATCCACACGTCTCCAACCGTAAAATCATCCAAACCGACATATACTCATATCACCACTAAAGAATACAGCTCCCAAATCCACAAATACAAGCATTGTTAAAAATCATGCTCCCAGCCACCCCATCAAGCTAAAAACAAACGATAAACATCCAAACACATACCGTAATGCAGCAGAAACGCATTCAATTAGAAGAGATGCACAACCATTTTAAGGAGCGAGGATATGGAAATGTCCATACTAAGGAGGCATTACAGGACGCCCTACAAATGACCCAGGATCATGCCTTGTTAAAAACCAGTCATGGGGAAGGTGGCACATGGATGGTGTTCTGCACCACCTTTGCACCAGAAAAGATCCAGTTTGCAGCTGCATTGAAGGACAATTGGGATATTGTTGCAAGTGATAAATCACTCCCCTTTAGTCAGATGGAAAGCCTGATTGTTGGCTTCAGACGGGGCAGTTCCTTTTAAGATCTCCTTCTACGGCCCGAAAATAGGGATAGCTACAACCCTCAAACTTGGTTGAATCTGAAGAAGATGGGCTGTTTTCGGTGCAGTGGGTGCACCACTTGCAGGGGTCTCATCCAGAGTTCCAACTTCATCCATCCTTGTACTAACAGGAAGTTTTTTATTCGGCATAGAGTGACCTGCACTACTACCCACATTGTGTATCTGCTACACTGTCCAGATTCTATGTGGGTAAGACTCAGGATGATCTTTGCACAAGGATGGCAAATCACAGATCGGCTATCCAGAGTGCCATCAAAAATGGTGACTCGGAACAGCCTATGGCGAGACATTTTGCTCAGAATGGCCATGGAGTCCAGGACTTATGATATATTATTATCGACCATATTCTGGCACCTCAGAGAGGGGGGGGGGGGCAAGTCAAGACGCCTACTACAAAAAGAGTTGCAATGGATCTATGTTCTTGATACCATGCACCCAAAGTGTCTGAATATGACCATGGATTATTAATGCTTCCTTTAATTTGTTTAAAATGTATGATGTGGGATCTTTCAAATGTTTGATCTCATTGTCTGATTAGCAGTGTTGTATTACTGTTGTTATGGAATTGGCTGACCCTTGAATTGTTGTGATACCATTGGCTTTGTTTGTATGAGGTGAGTTGTGATGTGGGTCTGATGTCAGTATGGTTAGAGATGATTGGATTGGCTGGTTGTGATGGCTGGCGATGGGTCTGTATGAGTTGTGGTTTGTGTTGATTCCGGTTTACAAGTGGGGGAGTGTGTGTGTTTCTTTTTCTTTTTGTGTTTTTTTGAGTGAGTGTTGGTCCACATTAGATGATGAAATTATTGCTGTGCTGTAATTAGGGGTACAGGATGCACTGGAGTTGATTAAACCTCCTTTGTGAGTAAGGTGATAAGGTTTGCTGCAGAATTTGGACTCACTTTGATGGATGATCCTAGAAGTGCTTTACGACTATGACAATGGGTTGATATGTTAGTATGGATATATGAGTGGAGTAATATGGGTGACGATATGGATTTTATGTGTATATCAGGGAGGATTTGTGATTGTGGGGGTGTGAGCTGGTTGTATGTTTGAAGTGTGAGAGGGTTTGATGGTGGTGTGTATGGAGTTAGACTTGAAGTGGTGCATATCTCTCAGCGATTTATGGCATAGGGAGCCCAAGGTGGCTCTGGTATACGGATGGCTGTTGAAACGCTAATATGCATAGTGGTATTTCATTTAGGTATATGTCTGCAGATCTATTTGTATTGGATATAGTTTGTGACCGGTAAGACCTTAGGTTGACATTGTTGTGAGATGCACCGGGTTGGATGGTATGGATGTGTATGGTTGTGTTCATGTTCATCTGATTGGTTGTGATTGTGATTGGATGTGCATTACGGTATGTGTTTGGATGTTTATCGTTTGTTTTTAGCTTGATGGGGTGGCTGGGAGCATGATTTTTAACAATGCTTGTATTTGTGGATTTGGGAGCTGTATTCTTTAGTGGTGATATGAGTGTATGTCGGTTTGGATGATTTTATGGTTGGGGACGTGTGGATTGTATGATTGGGTCCATATTGATAGTCTTTTCTGTTACTCCGTTATGGTGGAGTACTCGGTAACACATATTGTGGTTGTGTTATGATAAGGAGTTTTGTCCGTATCTAGTGCTGCTTAAGGTATGTTTTTGTTAATTGTATTTAATTAATTTAATTTGTTTAATTTTAGTGTAATTTTAGGTGTTAGTGTGAGGCAGGTTAGGTTTTATTTTACAGTTAGTAAATAGTTAATAACTATTTACTAACTAGTCTACCTAGATAAAATAAATACAAACTTAGCTGTGAAATAAAAATAAAACCTAAGCTAGCTACAATGTAACTATTAGTAATATTGTAGCTAGCTTAGGTTTTATTTTATAGGTAAGTATGTATTTAGTTTTAAATAGGAATTATTTAGGTAATGATAGTAATTTTTATTTAGATTTATTTTAATTATATTAAAGCTAGGGGTGTTAGGGTTAGGGTTAGACTTAGGTTTAGGGGTTAATATATTTATTTAATGTTAATGATGTGGGAGGCCAGAGGTTTAGGGGTTTATAACTTTAGTATGGTGGCGACGTTGGGGGCGGCAGATTAGGGGTTAATAAATTTATGTAGGTGGCGACGACATTGGGGGCAGCAGATTAGGGATTAATAAATTTATTTAGGTGGCGGCAACGACATTGGGGGCGGCAGATTATGGGTTATTAAGTGTAGGTAGGTGGCGGCAATGTCGGGGGGCGGCAGATTAGGGGTTAATAAGTGTAGGTAGGTGGTGGCGACATTGGTGGTGGCAGATTAAGGGTCAATAAGTGTAGGTGGGTGTCCGCAATGTCGGGGGTGGCAGATTAGGGGTTAATAAGTGTAATGTAGGTGTCAGCGATGTTGGGGGCAGAAGATTAGGGGTGTTTAGACTCGGGGTTTATGTTAGGGTGTTAGGTGTAAACATAAATTTTCTTTCCCCATAGGAATCAATGGGGCTGCGTTACGGATCTTTATGCTCCTTTATTGCAGGTGTTAGGCTTTTTTTAGCCGGCTCTCCCCATTGATGTCTATGGGGAAATCGTGCACGAGCACGTAAAACCAGCTCAAAGCAGCGCTGGTATTTGTGTGCGGTATGGAGCTTAACTCTGCCGTATTGACTGCTAACGCCGGGTTTTTGTAAACTTGTAAAAGCAACGCTATTAAAGGTGAGCGGTGGAAATAACTTGCAAGTTATTACCGAGCAATACTTCAGATAATTAATTTATCAGCTCATTTATAAGTGTTACTAACTGGCCTCAGCAAGGGATGTGACATAAGAACAGGCTCTTGAAGGACCACGAAATACAGTATTAAGCAGTAGAATATTTCCTGGCAAATTTAAAAGTGAATACAAATTTTCCTCCCCCTGTATCATGTGACAGCCATCAGCCAATCACAAAATGCATATACATATTTACTGTACATGTTTGCACATGCTCAGTAGGAGCTGGAGCCTCAGAAAGTGTGCATATACAACCCCAATTCTGAAAAAGTTGGGACAGTATATAAAATGCAAAAAAACAAACAAAAAGAGTCATTTGAAAATTGTACTATATTGAAAATATATTATTAACACATTATTTGATGTTTTACTTTGTGAATTGAATGTATTTTTTAAAATATACACTCATTTCAAATCTGATTACTGCAACAGGTTCCAAAAAGTTGGGACAGGGGCAATTTAGGACTAATAGCGATGTCACAAGCTGAAATAAGATGGTGATGTGAAACAGGTGAGGCAATTGTGTAATTATAATATATAAGGAACCTTCAAAAAAGATCTATTCCTTCAAGAGCAAGGATGGGCCGAGGGTCACCAATCTGCCAACAGATGCGTCAGCGAATAATCCAACATTCCCCAAAAGACAAATAGATAGGATTTTTGGAATTTCATCTTCTACAGTGCACAGCATAATTAAAAGATTCAAGAAATCCGATCAAATCTCGGCACGTAAAGGGTAAGGCCGAAAACCACTTCTGAGTGCGCGTGATCTCAGATCCCTCAGACGTTACTGTATCAAAAACCGTCATTGGTCTGTATTTGATATACTGACATGGGCTCAGGAATACTTTGGTAAACCTTTGTCAGTCATCACCATTTGCCACTGCAGCCACAGATGCAATTAAAGGCTTTACTATGAAAAGCAGAAGCCATACATCAACAATGTCCAGAAGCGCTGTCAACTTCTCTGGGCTCGGTCTCATCTGAGATGGACAGTAGCACATTGGTATTGTGTTTTGTGGTCCGACGAGTCAACATTTCAAATAGTTTTTGGAAAAAAACAGTCTTTGTGTTCTCTTGCCCAAATTGGAAAAGGTTCATCCAAGCTGTTATCAGCGTCAGGTCCAAAAGCCAGCGTCTGTCATGGTATGGGGTTGTGTCAGTTCCCATAGCATGGGTAATTTGCACATCTGTGAGGGCACCATTAATGCAGAAAGATATGTATACATTTTGGACCAACATATGCTGCCCTCCAGACGTTTCAAGGGATGTTCCTGCATTTTCCAGCAGGACAACGCCAAACCACATTCTTCCCTGATTACAAGTGTGCCGGAGAGTGCCGGTGCTAGCGTGGCCTGCTTGCAGTCCTAACCTGTCTCTGATTGAAAATGTGTGGTGCATTATGTAGCGCAAAATAAGGCAATGAAGGCCCTGTATAGTTATGCAGCTGAAGATATACATAATGGATGAATGGGGGAAATTTCAGCTTGCTAAACTTAACCAACTGGTGTCTTCAGTGCCTAAATATTTAATAAGTTTTATTAAAAGAAAAGGTGATGTTACTATGAAATGGCTGCCAAGCTCTGCCCACTGATGACATCACAATCTGGGTTGCATCTATGCACTCTGCTGAATAGCATTGACAGTCTGTTGAATCCAGTTAGTGAGTCTTTTGTAACTAGTGAAACCTTTAATGCATCCCACATTGTGACGTCATCAGTGGGCAGAGTGGTTTGCAACAATTTCAAAGTGACCAGAAACAATAGTCATTTTAAAATAACTTTTTACTGCTGCATGATATAGAAAGGGTGCAGGAGGATATCTGCAGCTTAATCTAAAGAAAGACTTTAAGATGACTAAGGTGTAACTGTCCCTTTAAGTATAACATATTTAAAAATATAAATAAATAATGGATTAAGTATTTTGTATTTTTTTTTATAAATAATCCATAGAATATATATGTATTTGACAGTATTTTAATAATAATTATTATTTTTTACAATATTTAATATTTAATATTTCCATAACGTGCCTTAAAGGGACACTGAACCCAATTTTTTTAATTTACTCCTATTAGCAATTTTTCTTTGTTCTCTTGCTATCTTTATTTGAAAAGAAGGCATCTAAGTTTTTTGTTTGTTTCAGTACTCTGGACAGCACTTTTTTATTGGTGGATGAATTTATCCACCAATCAGCAAGGACAACCCAGTTTGTTCACCAAAAATGGTCCGGCATCTAAACTTACATTCTTGCATTTCAAATAAAGATACCAGGAGATTGAAGAACATTTGATAATAGGAGTAAATTAGAAAGTTGCTTAAAATGTCATGCTCTATCTGAATCACAAAAGAAAAAATTTGGGTACAGTGTCCCTTTAAGATAACAAATTATTTAGGTGCACTAACCCGACATTGCATTACTCCTAAAGCGTGAAACACCAAGTACGTTACACATATTTTACATTCCAATATTCCTAACACAGAAAAAATGTCAATTTTATTACTAAATATATATATATATATATATATGTGTGTGATAATGTTCATGTAAAAATTATATATTTACCTATATCTAGGAATAGATTTACAGATATATATATATATATATGTATATATATATATATATATATATATATATATATATATATATATATATATATATATATATATATATATATATATATATATATATATATATATATATAAATAAAATAAATATAAAAACATTTTCCTGTATGTAAAGAATATTAGAATGTGAAATATTTATAGTAAATAAACAGTAAAACACATTATTAAGGGGACAGTAAAGTCAAAATTAAACTGTTATCTGTTATCAAATTTGCTTTGTTCTCTTGGTATCTTTTATTGAAGAGTAAAACTAGGTAGTTTAATTTTGACTTTACTATCCCTTTAAATATTATTGTACAATTATTATTTAGACACACACACACACACACACACACACACACACATATATATATATATATATATATATATATATATATATATATATATATATATATATATATATATATATATATATAATAGCCCTTTAAGTGAAATACATGGCCATATACCTTTGAACCTTTCTAACTGTTTTTTTTTATCAATATGTATGACTAATTTTCAATCTGATAGTGTTTATATTAGAGTAACAGTTTATTTTAATGTATTTATGTTGTATGTGGTACAACTTTTTTTCCTCCCTAGCCCTTTAACGTGAGCTTATCATCTATGTACAAAAGGTACATAGATGATATCTTAATGATTTGGAGTGGAGATATCATAAGTTTGGAGAGATTTCTAACAGATATGAATTGCAATACACTAGGCTTAAAATTCATTAATAGCATCAGCAAAGATAAGATCATCTTCCTTGATCTAGAAATTGAAATAACAGATAATTTATTAAGTACTAAAACACATTTTAAAGCAGTTGATGCTAATAATTTAATACATTCCGAAAGCTGCCACCTGAGAAGATGGAAAAAAATGTACCTAAAGGTCAATGTATCCAATTGCGTAGAAATTGTTAAAAAACAAGCGGATATCCTAGAAATAAAGTTCCTAGAAAAGAGTTATAAAAAAGACCTACTTATCAAAGCCAAAAAAGAGATTGAATCTGTTGATAGAAAAGAATTTCGGAAATACAAAGAAAGGTCTGAGAAATTCACTTCAGATAGTAATATCATAAATGTACCGTTAGTCACCAATTACAATGATGATCATAAGACCTTGAGTAAAATCATGAACAAACACTGGCATCTAATACAAAACGACCCTGTTATAGGTGACAAAGTCTCCCCATATCCTAACATCCTTTACAGAAAGGCCAGAAATTTGAAAACAATATTAGCCCCCAGTGAGTGTAGAACTGAATTAAATAAGAACAAACAAATGAGTCTAACAGGGGAGAATATAATGGCTTCTTTCCGTGCATCAGCTGTAAGTCATGCCAACATAGCTGTAAAATCAAAGAATATAGCTCTACCCAAACAGGAAAAGTCTACAGAATTGAGAGTACCATTAGATGCCAAGACAAAGGGGTAGTATACATGATCCGATGTACATGTAATAAGCAATATATAGGAGAGACAACTAGAACCCTAAGGGAGAGGATTCGTGAGCACCTCTGGATGATTGAAAAGGGAAAAAAAGACATATATTTGTACCAACATTTTAGGGACAAACACAATAACAACTTGGCAGATTTTAGTTTCTGGGGTATTAAAAAAGTAACACGAAATTGGAGAGGAGGAAATTCAGAAGTTCAATTACTTAAAATTGAATCAGAGACTATATACACTCTACAAACCCTCCAACCCCAGGGATTAAACTCTGAAATAGATATTTCTTTATTTTTATAATTCTTGTTTTTATCCCTGGTCCATAGTTTTAGCTTCATCCAACTTTGATTATACTATTCTTTGATATGAATATAGCCCAGGATAATATTCTCCCAAATATATTTCCTGAGCCTTCATATCTATGTTGTACTAGCTATTATTCATAATTACCACCTTATTGGCTATCTTCTATGCATATGTTTGTATTATCAAACTGATATATTTATTAAGTTTAGGGCTTCACATATTTGTTTCTTACCTTTTAAATATCTGTAACATTTTAAGCTTCAAAGCCTATCCTTTATAAGTCCAATCAAGATTATAGCATATAGCAGAAACTATACAGTTAGTATATAAGATATGAATTGATACCTGAGTTAGATATTCTATAAGTTTTGAACTTCTTGTTTAAACTCTATGTATATTTAGCTATGTTAGGACAGGTATTTATAAGTTTTAGCCATAGTTACATTTACATCCTATTATATGAACTTAATTTGATATACTATGATTTTA
Organism: Bombina bombina; assembly: GCF_027579735.1. Classification (NCBI taxonomy): domain Eukaryota; kingdom Metazoa; phylum Chordata; class Amphibia; order Anura; family Bombinatoridae; genus Bombina; species Bombina bombina. The sequence goes on along the minus strand of NC_069499.1, from coordinate 991,471,016 downwards.
TATATATATATATATTTCTTTTATTTTATACATGTGTATACCGCCTTAATCAACTGAATGAACAACTATAAATTCCACCTTATTAGAATGATGTGTCATTCACCAGCTCCAATAGGATTAAGAGATTGTTTAACCAATGAAATTGACTGAACACCTTTAAAAGGTGTGTGAGTACCACTTGGAGTATCTTGATAAAGCCCTCATAGGGTGAAACGCGTAGAATACTCCAGTTGCTTTGTTTTTACCAGTTTTTACCAGTGGGACACTCTACAGATTGAATAATAGTTCAGCTGCGATCCAGCCCCCCTGTGGACTCTATAATTTTTACGATTTAGGAGATAAAGCCGCATCTGTTTGCGGTTCTCTAACAAATTATCTCTTCACATTCTTATACCTACCAGAAATATCTGACTACAAGAATTCATTTACCATCATCTATTGCAAATCCAACATCTCCGTACACGTCCTTATTATGTGTATCCCTCTGACCAATCAGACGAAGGGTATATCATAGGAACCACCAATCACATAAGAGGTGTGCGGTTTGTATTCAACCGTGAACGATCCAGACGGACACAGACGCTGAGGGGAGCAAATGGAACAGACACTCGATCCAGACACCAGCCTCTGTTTTACAGAATCTAGTAAGGTACCTTACGATCCACAATCCTTGTGACTTTCACATAACAGGAACATTGATTTATATGTCCTCAGTACACTTGTAGTATTTTTAAGCCGGCCTGAATCTCTTTTAAAAGTAATATAAGGGAGACGTCCCTTCATCTATTATATACCCATTTTTTATCTACCTATATTGGGTCTATTTTATATATTTGTGTCATCATTGCATTTGTTTAGAATAAATATTCTTGTATACATATACCCGTTTCTTATTTTATATTTTCGACACGCTATAAATATCTGATGATATTGGTCTCTCATAACAGAGGCTAATCAGCTCCTTTGTTTATTTTGTTCTTTTATACATATACACCTATAGCTATATAGTTACCCTGTTTTTCTTGGGAAATATGTCATAGAAATTAACTTTATCCTTCTTATTTTATCACATTTTTTGATTGTCAGTTGTTTTTGAATCACCATTCACTGCTTCACATCACTATTGAGAAAAACCATATAATAATATGCACAAACTTGATAATTATTATACAATTGATGTCTACAGGAGTCACCAGAATCTTTATTTAACACATTTTTTATTTTTTCACAAGAAAAAACACAATATCATTGGTAGCTTAATCCTAGCTATTTTTTATAGCTCCAGTCTGCATTCTCTTTATTTTGACTAACCACTTACTAAACTACTAAGGAGGAGTAGTTTCTTGACCAGGCTTATTAGGATTATAGTTAAGCGCCATTCTCTTTTCCACCTAATCACAGTTGTGCTAACTTTGCCGTGCGTTAAATTAGATTGTGCTCAAGCGAACGTGTTTACTTTTAACTTGTAATACACTCGCTCATGCACCAATGTTAACACGACACTTGTAATCTATCCCTTTATAAAGAAAGGAAAGTATGTGCTCACATGTTATCCTAATCTTATGTGAAACTTAGATTTTTAATAACATATTTTGACTAAAGCATATCAGCTCACCTGCCCACATTTAGGTAAACCTCGAATATATTTAGGAATGGGATTAATTTAATATCAGTTATGTTAGTGGAGATCTCTTTAGGATAGGAGCACCCTTAAGAGTGAGGCGATAGCATGTTTGTAACATTGTATCAGTTCAGGAGGAGGAGCTCATGGTTTCCTGACCTCTTCTGCTTCCTGTAAAAACTAAAGAGGATATCTATTAAGCCGTAAACTGTGTTGCATTCGACGGCATCAATATGCTCACCTAACATTGCGGCCGTGGACCTGAATACGATCTCCATATTTATTAAAAAAAGCCGGCAAAAAGACACGCACCAAGTACGGGGCGATGAGCATCGGACTGTTGTTAACTAGCAGTAGGGGTGGGCGAATGTGTAAATTTCCAAATTCGAATGTTAGAACGAATGTTATTACCGAAATTCGAATTACAAATCCGAATTTTTGATACGAACGAATATTCTTAAAAATTCTATAATCGAATATTATTTACAGTTTTCGAATGTCACTTTCGAATTCGAATGTTTATAATGAGATCAAATGTCACATTTGAAATTTCGAATTTAACATTCTATTTAACAAATACAATTCAGAAGTTCAATAGTTCATGTGGTAGGGAATCTAGTAAATTGATACATAATAGATACAAATATATCAATTTGAATGTTTCTATTTCGAATTTGAATATTGCATAATTCGAATATTACATTTAAAGAAAACATTAGAAATACTATTGCAAACATATAAATTTGAATTTTTCAAATTCGAATATTGCATAATTTGAATATTACATTTAAAGAAAGCATTAGAAATACCATTACAAATATATAAATTTCGAATTTTTTGAAACAAATATTTTCGAAAGTAATCTTAAAATTAGAAACCGAACATTCTAAAATCGAATGTTAGAATGTTATCTAAACATTCGAAATACGATTCAAACGAATGAATGTGTTAAAATTTGTTTCATTTTTCGAATGTTGAGAAACATTCGCCCATCCCTAACTAGCAGTCATCGATCTTGCGCCTATTCGGCTTTTTACCAACTTTATTTATACCCTGTCACTAAACGCCACCGCTATACTAAAATGTTTAACCCCTATCCCGCTGCTCCCGGACCCCGCCGCAACCTAAATAAAGTTATTAACCCCTATCCCGCCACTCCCGGACCCCGCTGCCACTAAATAAACATATTAACCCCTAAACCTCTGGCCTCCCACATCACTACCGCTAACTAAACCTATTAACCCCTAAATCGCCTGCCCCCCACATCGCCATAAACTAAATCAAGCTATTAACCCCTAAACCTAACAACCCGCTAACTTTAAATTAAAATTACAACATCCCTATCTTAAAATAAATTTAAAGTTACCTGTAGAATTAAAATAAACTAATTTTAAACTATTAATTAAACTACCCTAACTATTATCCTACAATTAAATTAAACTAGCAATTAAATTAGCTAAATTACATATTAAAAAACCCTAACCCTACTCAAATTATTTAAATATACTATTTAACCTCATTAAAAATTACTAAATTAACAAAAAAATTAACGCTGTTACAAAAAATAAAAAACACTAAATTACGAAAAAACAACAACCACATTATCAAAAATAAAAAAGAATTACACCTAATCTAATAGCCCTATCAAAATAAAAAAGCCCCCCCAAAATAAAAAAAACCTAGCTTACAATAAACTACCAATGGCCCTTAAAAGGGCCTTTTGTGGGGCATTGTCCCAAAAGAAATCAGCTCTTTTACCTGTAAAAAAAATACCAACACTCCCCAACAGTAAAACCCACCACCCAATGAAACCAACCCCCCCAAATAAAAAACCTATCTAAAATAACCTAAGCTCCCCATTGCCCTGAAAAGGGCATTTGTATGGGCATTGCCCTTAAAAGGGCATTTAGCTCTTTTACTGCCCAGACCCTAATCTAAAAATAAAACCCACCCAAAAAACCCTTAAATAAACCTAACACTAACCCCCGACGATCCACTTACAGTTATTGAAGTCCCGCTTGAAGGATCCATCCAGCCGGCAAGAAGTCTTCATCCGGACGGCCTCTTCCATATTCATCCAGCCGGTGAAGTCCTCATCCAGCCAGCAAGAAGTCTTCTCACAGGCGGCCTCTTCCATCTTCATCCAGCCGGCGAAGTCCTTATCAAGGCGGAAAGAAGTCTTCATCCAGTCCAGACGGCATCTTCTATCTTCATCCATCCGGCGCAGAGCGGGTCCATCCGGAAGACATCCGGCGCAAAGCTCCTCTTCATACGGTTGCCGCTGTAAACTGGAACTTTAATGCAAGTGAAGTCATCCAAGATCGCATCCCTTGCATTCTTATTGGCTGAAAGATTTCAATCAGCCAATAGGATTAGAGCTGCTAAAATCCTATTGGCTGTTCCAATCAGCCAATAGGATGAGAGCTCAATCCTGTTGGCTGATTGGAACAGCCAATAGGGTGAGAGCTGCTCAAATCATTTTTAATATGTAATTTAGTTTATTTAATTGGTAGTTTAATTTAATTGTAGTAAAATAGTTTGGGTAGGTTAATTAATAGTTTAAAAATAGTTTATTTTAATTCTACAGGTAAGTTAAGATTTATTTTAAGATAGGGATGTAGTAATTTAAATTTAAAGTTAGCGGGTTGTTAGGTTCAGGGGTTAATAGCTTAATTTATTTTATGGCGATGTGGAGGGCTGGCGGTTTAGGGGTTAATAGGTTTAGTTAGTAGTAGTGATGTGGGAGGCCGGAGGTTTAGGGGTTAATACATTTATTTAGTGGCGGCGGGGTCCGGGAGCGGCGAGATAGGGGTTAATAACTTTATTTAGGTTGCGGCGGGGTCCGGAAGTGGGGGAATAGGGGTTAATAACTTTATTTAGGTTGCGGCGGGGTTCGGGAGCGGCGGAATAGGGGTTAATAACATTATGTAGGTGGCGGCTATGTCGGGGACGGCAGATTAGGGGTGTTTAGACTCTAGGTTTATGTTAGGGTGTTAGGTGAAAATGTTACTTGTTTTCAATCATATAAATCAATGGGATATCTGGCAGCATCGAACATAAGCTTACGCTGCTTTCAGACTCCCATTGATTTCTATGGCATCCGCGGCCTCCAGGGTGGTGGATTGAAAACCAGGTAGGCTGGGCCGGAATAGCCGCGAGTGTACCTGTTAGAATTTTCATAAATGGGAAAAAGTGTCAGATAGAGCCGAATATGTATTTGGAACATCTGTAATGACGTAAGCATCGATCTGCGTCGGATTGACACCGGGGGATCGTATGTTACGTCACAAATTTCAACTTTTGCCGGTCTGTAGGCTTTGATAACTAGGTCGAATCAAGCTTGCAACAATTACGCTGCGGAATTCCGGCATATTTACGGTTGACGGCTTGATACATATCCCCCTGAGTTTCTCCCTCTCTCCCTTGGGATGACCGGTGTGATGGAGTTGTGAGTTTTGACAGCTTTCTTAGGCCTACATTTGGAGTTTGGCGGTAGCCGTGAAAACCAGCGTTAGAGGCTCCTAACGCTGGTTTTAGGCTACCGCCGGTATTTGGAGTCACTCAAAAAAGGGTCTAACGCTCACTTTTCAGCCGCGACTTTTCCATACAGCAGATCCCCTTACGTCAATTGCGTATCCTATCTTTTCAATGGGATCTTTCTAACTCCGGTATTTAGAGTCGTGTCTGAAGTGAGCGTTAGAAATCTAACGACAAAACTCCAGCCGCAGAAAAAAGTCAGTAGTTAAGAGCTTTCTGGGCTAACGCCGGTTCATAAAGCTCTTAACTACTGTGCTCTAAAGTACACTAACACCCATAAACTACCTATGTACCCCTAAACCGAGGTCCCCCCACATCGCCGCCACTCGATTACATTTTTTTAACCCCTAATCTGCCGACCGGCACCTACGTTATACTTATGTACCCCTAATCTGCTGCCCCTAACACTGCCGACCCCTGTATTATATTTATTAACCCCTAACCTGCCCCCCACAACGTCGCCGCCAGCTACCTACAATAATTAACCCCTAATCTGCCGACCGCAAAGCGCCGCCACCTACATTATAGCTATGTACCCCTAATCTGCTGCCCCTAACACCGCCGACCCCTATATTATATTTATTAACCCCTAATCTGCCGCCCTCAATGTCGCCTCCACCTGCCTACACTTATTAACCCCTAATCTGCCGACCGGACCGCACCGCTATTATAATAAAGTTATTAACCCCTAATCCGCCTCACTAACCCTATAATAAATAGTATTAACCCCTAATCTGCCCTCCCTAACATCGCCGACACCTAACTTCAAACATTAACCCCTAATCTGCCGACCGGAGCTCACCGCTATTCTAATAAATGTATTAACCCCTAAAGCTAAGTCTAACCCTAACACTAACACCCCCCTAAGTTAAATATAATTTTAATCTAACAAAATTAATTAACTCTTATTAAATAAATTATTCCTATTTAAAGCTAAATACTTACCTGTAAAATAAATCCTAATATAGCTACAATATAAATTATAATTATATTATAGCTATTTTAGGATTTATATTTATTTTACAGGTAACTTTGTAATTATTTTAACCAGGTACAATAGCTAAAATAGTTAAAATAATTACAAATTTACCTGTAAAATAAATCCTAACCTAAGTTACAATTAAACCTAACACTACACTATCAATAAATTAATTAAATACAATTCCTACAAATAAATAAAATGAAATAAACTAACTAAAGTACAAAAAATAAAAAAGAACTAAGTTACAAAAAATAAAAAATTATTTACAAACATTAGAAATATATTACAACAATTTTAAACTAATTACACCTACTCTAAGCCCCCTAATAAAATAACAAAGCCCCCCAAAATAAAAAAATGCCCTACCCTATTCTAAATTACTAAAGTTCAAAGCTCTTTTACCTTACCAACCCTGAACAGGGCCCTTTGCGGGGCATGCCCCAAGAAGTTCAGCTCTTTTGCCTGTAAAAAAAACACATACAATACCCCCCCCAACATTACAACCCACCACCCACATACCCCTAATCTAACCCAAACCCCCCTTAAATAAACCTAACACTAAGCCCCTGAAGATCTCCCTACTTTGAGTCGTCTTCACCCAGCCGAGCCAAATTCTTCATCCAAGCGGAGCAAGAAGAGGTCCTCCATCCGGTAGAAGTCTTCATCCAAGCGGGGCAGAAGAGGTCTTCCATCCGATTGAAGTCTTCATCCAAGAGGCATCTTCTATCGTCATCCATCCGGAGTGGAGCGGCAGCATCCTGAAGACCTCCGACGCGGAACATCCATCCTGGCCGACGACTGAACGACGAATGACGGTTCCTTTAAATGACGTCATCCAAGATGGCGTCCCTCGAATTCCGATTGGCTGATAGGATTCTATCAGCCAATCGGAATTAAGATAGGAATATTCTGATTGGCTGATGGAATCAGCCAATCAGAATCATGTTCAATCCGATTGGCTGATCCAATCAGCCAATCAGATTGAGCTTGCATTCTATTGGCTGTTCCGATCAGCCAATAGAATGCGAGCTCAATCTGATTGGCTGATTCAATCAGCCAATCAGATTTTTCCTACCTTAATTCCGATTGGCTGATAGAATCCTATCAGCCAATCGGAATTCGAGGGACGCCATCTTGGATGACGTCATTTAAAGGAACCATCATTCGTCGTTCAGTCGTCGGCCAGGATGGATGTTCCGCGTCGGAGGTCTTCAGGATGCTGCCGCTCCGCTCCGGATGGATGACGATAGAAGATGCCTCTTGGATGAAGACTTGAATCGGATGGAAGACCTCTTCTGCCCCGCTTGGATGAAGACTTCTACCGGATGGAGGACCTCTTCTTGCTCTGCTTGGATGAAGAATTTGGCTCGGCTGGGTGAAGACGACTCAATGTAGGGAGATCTTCAGGGGCTTAGTGTTAGGTTTATTTAAGGGGGGTTTGGGTTAGATTAGGGGTATGTGGGTGGTGGGTTGTAATGTTGGGGGGGGGTATTGTATGTTTTTTTTTACAGGCAAAAGAGCTGAACTTCTTGGGGCATACCCCGCAAAGGGCCCTGTTCAGGGCTGGTAAGGTAAAAGAGCTTTGAACTTTAGTAATTTAGAATAGGGTAGGGCATTTTTTTATTTTGGGGGGCTTTGTTATTTTATTAGGGGGCTTAGAGTAGGTGTAATTAGTTTAAAATTGTTGTAATATATTTCTAATGTTTGTAAATATTTTTTTATTTTTTGTAACTTAGTTCTTTTTTATTTTTTGTACTTTAGTTAGTTTATTTCATTGTATTTATTTGTAGGAATTGTATTTAATTTATTTATTGATAGTGTAGTGTTAGGTTTAATTGTAGATAATTATAGGTATTTTATTTAATTAATTTATTGATAGTGTAGTGTTAGGTTTAATTGTAACTTAGGTTAGGATTTATTTTACAGGTAAATTTGTAATTATTTTAACTATTTTAGCTATTGTACCTGGTTAAAATAATTACAAAGTTACCTGTAAAATAAATATAAATCCTAAAATAGCTATAATATAATTATAATTTATATTGTAGCTATATTAGGATTTATTTTACAGGTAAGTATTTAGCTTTAAATAGGAATAATTTATTTAATAAGAGTTAATTAATTTCGTTAGATTAAAATTATATTTAACTTAGGGGGGTGTTAGTGTTAGGGTTAGACTTAGCTTTAGGGGTTAATACATTTATTAGAATAGCGGTGAGCTCCAGTCGACAGATTAGGGGTTAATAATTGAAGTTAGGTGTCGGCGATGTTAGGGAGGGCAGATTAGGGCAGATTAACTTTATTATAGTAGCGCTCAGGTCCGGTCGGCAGATTAGGGGTTAATAAGTGTAGGCAGGTGGAGGCGACGTTGTGGGGGGCAGATTAGGGGTTAATAAATATAATATAGGGGTCAGCGGTGTTAGGGGCAGCAGATTAGGGGTACATAGGGATAATGTAAGTAGCGGCGGTTTACGGAGCGGCAGATTAGGGGTTAAAAATAATATACAGGGGTCAGCGATAGCGGGGGCGGCAGAATAGGGGTTAATAAGTGTAAGGTTAGGGGTGTTTAGACTCGGGGTACATGTTAGAGTGTTAGGTGCAGACGTAGGAATGTTTCCCCATAGCAAACAATGGGGCTGCGTTAGGAGCTGAACGCGGCTTTTTTGCAGGTGTTAGTTTTTTTTTCAGCTCAAACAGCCCCATTGTTTCCTATGGGGGAATCGTTCACGAGCACTTTTTTGAGGCTGGCCGCGTCCGTAAGCAACTCTGGTATCGAGAGTTGAAGTTGCGTTAAATATGCTCTACGCTCCTTTTTTGGAGCCTAACGCAGCCATTCTGTGGACTCTCAATACCAGAGTTATTTAAAAGGTGCGGCCAGAAAAAAGCCTGCGTTAGATACGCGGGTCCTTACCGACAAAACTCTAAATCTAGCCGTTAGGGTTTTTAATAGATTACAATGACTGGGGTTTGTTAGATGAACTGGCCTTTGGTAAGTCCATGGGTAGTAGTTTTTGGTCTCCCTTCTACTTTTAACAAAATAGGCAATTTACAGAATATAAATATAGTTTTATACCTTTTAATATGTTCATTTATAAAATACAAAACACAACCATTATGTCCATTAGCTTTGTGTGGGCTTTGCTTACTTTATTTGTTCCCCTTTACATGCTGCTGTTATGCTTTTTCCCTTAGCTAGTGCTATTGCATTGCATGAGACTTTTCACATAAAATTATATGCTAAATTGCATCATGTAAAATGGTTTTAGTTACTCTGAAGCAATGGTATGCTATGAGATACAATTATTATTATTATTTTTTTATAAAGTAGCCACCCTACTGACCAATCAAGGAGTTTGGCTCAGCAACTGAAATTTAATACCAAATCGGAACCAACAGATGTGTATTTTAATACTTTTGGCTCTGTGTTAGATGCTTTCTAACTTCACACTTAAATTGATGTCTGCACTATTGTTTTACCAAACTAAAGGCTAGATTACGAGTTTTGCATTACGTTTTTAACTTACATTTCAGCGTAAAAACAGTAACGCAGCCATTACGAGTCTTTTTGGTATAGCTGTACTGCAAGCATTTTAGCCTGTAACGCAACGTCAGTCCCGCACTTAAAAAATGACGTTTTTGCGTTGGATTTCCATAGCGCCGGCATTACAAGTTGTGCGGGGAGGCTAAAATGCTTGCGTTACATACCGACACTATCTGTTCCGCCATCTAAGAGCAGTAGCTTTGGATTTTGCGCAACAATCTGTTACACAAAACTCATAACTAAAGTGTTACAAAGTACACTAACACCCATAAACTACCTATTAACCCCCTAAACTGCCGCCTTCCCGCATCGCAAACACTATTTCAAACTTATTAACCCCTAATCAGCCACTCCAGACATCGCCGCCACTAATAAAAGCTATTAACCCCTATTCTGCCGCTCCCCGACATTGCCGCCACTATAATAAAGTTATTAACCCCTATTCCCCCACACCCCCACATTGCTGCCATTATAATAAAGCTATTAACCCCTATTCCGCCGCCACCTACATTATACTTATTAACCCCTAATCTGCTGCCCCGCCACTGCCGCCACCTACATTATATTTATTAACCCCTAATCTGCACCCCTTACAGTGCCGCCACCGTCATTATATTTATTAACCCCTAATCTGACCCCCTACACCGCCGCCACCTACATTATATTTATTAACCCCTAATCTGCCCCCCCTACACCGCCGCCACCTACATTATATTTATTAACCCCTAATCTGCCCCCCCTACACCGCCGCCTCTATATTAAATTTATTAACCCCTAAACCTAAGTCTAACGCTAACTCTAACAGCCCCTAACTTAAATATAATTTAAATAAATCTAAATACATATTCCTATCATTAAGTAAATTATTCCTATTTAAAACTAAATACTTACCTATAAAATAAACCCTAAGCTAGCTAAAATATAACTAATAGTTACATTGTAGCTAGCTTAGGGTTTATTTTTATTTTACAGGCAAGTTTGTATTTATTTTAACTAGATACAATAGTTATTAAATAGTTATTAACTATTTAATAACTTCCTAGTTAAAATAAATACAAATATACCTGTAAAATAAAACCATATCTGATCCAATCAGCCAATCAGATTGAGCTCGCATTCTATTGGCTGTTCCGATCAGCCAATAGAATGCGAGCTCAATCTGATTGGCTGATTCAATCAGCCAATCAGATTTTTCCTACCTTAATTCCGATTGGCTGATAGAATCCTATCAGCCAATCGGAATTCGAGGGACGCCATCTTGGATGACGTCATTTAAAGGAACCATCATTTGTCGTTCAGTCGTCGGCCAGGATGGATGTTCCGCGACGGAGGTCTTCAGGATGCTGCCGCTCCGCTCCGGATGGATGACGATAGAAGATGCCTCTTGGATGAAGACTTGAATCGGATGGAAGACCTCTTCTGCCCCGCTTGGATGAAGACTTCTACCGGATGGAGGACCTCTTCTTGCTCTGCTTGGATGAAGAATTTGGCTCGGCTGGGTGAAGACGACTCAATGTAGGGAGATCTTCAGGGGCTTAGTGTTAGGTTTATTTAAGGGGGGTTTGGGTTAGATTAGGGGTATGTGGGTGGTGGGTTGTAATGTTGGGGGGGGGTATTGTATGTTTTTTTTTACAGGCAAAAGAGCTGAACTTCTTGGGGCATGCCCAGCAAAGGGCCCTGTTCAGGGCTGGTAAGGTAAAAGAGCTTTGAACTTTAGTAATTTAGAATAGGGTAGGGCATTTTTTTATTTTGGGGGGCTTTGTTATTTTATTAGGGGGCTTAGAGTAGGTGTAATTAGTTTAAAATTGTTGTAATATATTTCTAATGTTTGTAAATATTTTTTTATTTTTTGTAACTTAGTTCTTTTTTATTTTTTGTACTTTAGTTAGTTTATTTCATTGTATTTATTTGTAGGAATTGTATTTAATTTATTTATTGATAGTGTAGTGTTAGGTTTATTTGTAGATAATTATAGGTATTTTATTTAATTAATTTATTGATAGTGTAGTGTTAGGTTTAATTGTAACTTAGGTTAGGATTTATTTTACAGGTAATTTTGTAATTATTTTAACTATTTTAGCTATCAAATAGTTCTTAACTATTTAATAGCTATTGTACCTGGTTAAAATAATTACAAAGTTACCTGTAAAATAAATATAAATCCTAAAATAGCTATAATATAATTATAATTTATATTGTAGCTATATTAGGATTTATTTTACAGGTAAGTATTTAGCTTTAAATAGGAATAATTTATTTAATAAGAGTTAATTAATTTCGTTAGATTAAAATTATATTTAATTTAGGGGGGTGTTAGTGTTAGGGTTAGACTTAGCTTTAGGGGTTAATACATTTATTAGAATAGAGGTGAGCTCCAGTCGGCAGATTTGGGGTTAATAATTGAAGTTAGGTGTCGGCGATGTTAGGGAGGGCAGATTAGGGGTTAATACTATTTATTATAGGGTTAGTGAGGCGGATTAGGGGTTAATAACTTTATTATAGTAGCGCTCAGGTCCGGTCGGCAGATTAGGGGTTAATAAGTGTAGGCAGGTGGAGGCGACGTTGTGGGGGGCAGATTAGGGGTTAATAAATATAATATAGGGGTCGGCGGTGTTAGGGGCAGCAGATTAGGGGTACATAGGGATAATGTAAGTAGCGGCGGTTTACGGAGCGGCAGATTAGGGGTTAAAAATAATATACAGGGGTCAGCGATAGCGGGGGCGGCAGAATAGGGGTTGATAAGTGTAAGGTTAGGGGTGTTTAGACTCGGGGTACATGTTAGAGTGCTAGGTGCAGACGTAGGAAGTGTTTCCCCATAGCAAACAATGGGGCTGCGTTAGGAGCTGAACGCGGCTTTTTTGCAGGTGTTAGTTTTTTTTTCAGCTCAAACAGCCCCATTGTTTCCTATGGGTGAATCGTGCACGAGCACGTTTTTGAGGCTGGCCGCGTCCGTAAGCAACTCTGGTATCGAGAGTTGAAGTTGCGTTAAATATGCTCTGCGCTCCTTTTTTGGAGCCTAACGCAGCCATTCTGTGGACTCTCAATACCAGAGTTATTTAAAAGGTGCGGCCAGAAAAAAGCCAGCGTTAGATACGCGGGTCCTTACCGACAAAACTCTAAATCTAGCCGTTAGGGTTTTTAATAGATTACAATGACTGGGGTTTGTTAGATGAACTGGCCTTTGGTAAGTCCATGGGTAGTAGTTTTTGGTCTCCCTTCTACTTTTAACAAAATAGGCAATTTACAGAATATAAATATAGTTTTATACCTTTTAATATGTTCATTTATAAAATACAAAACACAACCATTATGTCCATTAGCTTTGTGTGGGCTTTGCTTACTTTATTTGTTCCCCTTTACATGCTGCTGTTATGCTTTTTCCCTTAGCTAGTGCTATTGCATTGCATGAGACTTTTCACATAAAATTATATGCTAAATTGCATCATGTAAAATGGTTTTAGTTACTCTGAAGCAATGGTATGCTATGAGATACAATTATTATTATTATTATTTTATAAAGTAGCCACCCTACTGACCAATCAAGGAGCTTGGCTCAGCAACTGAAATTTAATACCAAATCGGAACCAACAGATGTGTATTTTAATACTTTTGGCTCTGTGTTAGATGCTTTCTAACTTCACACTTAAATTGATGGCTGCACTATTGTTTTACCAAACTAAAGGCTAGATTACGAGTTTTGCATTACGGTTTTAACTTTTCAGCGTAAAAACAGTAACGCAGCCATTACGAGTCTTTTTGGTATAGCTGTACTGCAAGCATTTTAGCCTGTAACGCAACGTCAGTCCCGCACTCAAAAAATGACGTTTTTGCGTTGGATTTCCATAGCGCCGGCATTACAAGTTGTGCGGGGAGGCTAAAATGCTTGCGTTACATACCGACACTATCTGTTCCGCCATCTAAGAGCAGTAGCTTTGGATTTTGCGCAACAATCTGTTACACAAAACTCATAACTAAAGTGTTACAAAGTACACTAACACCCATAAACTACCTATTAACCCCCTAAACTGCCGCCTTCCCGCATCGCAAACACTATTTCAAACTTATTAACCCCTAATCAGCCACTCCAGACATCGCCGCCACTAATAAAAGCTATTAACCCCTATTCTGCCGCTCCCCGACATTGCCGCCACTATAATAAAGTTATTAACCCCTATTCCCCCACACCCCCACATTGCTGCCATTATAATAAAGCTATTAACCCCTATTCCGCCGCCACCTACATTATACTTATTAACCCCTAATCTGCTGCCCCGCCACCGCCGCCACCTACATTATATTTATTAACCCCTAATCTGCCCCCCCTACACCGCCGCCTCTATATTAAATTTATTAACCCCTAAACCTAAGTCTAACGCTAACTCTAACACCCCCTAACTTAAATATAATTTAAATAAATCTAAATACATATTCCTATCATTAAGTAAATTATTCCTATTTAAAACTAAATACTTACCTATAAAATAAACCCTAAGCTAGCTACAATATAACTAATAGTTACATTGTAGCTAGCTTAGGGTTTATTTTTATTTTACAGGCAAGTTTGTATTTATTTTAACTAGATACAATAGTTATTAAATAGTTATTAACTATTTAATAACTTCCTAGTTAAAATAAATACAAATATACCTGTAAAATAAAACCTAACCTAAGTTACAATTACACCTAACACTACACTATAATTAAATCAATTTGAGGACTTCGGCCTGGTTGGGTGAAGACTTCTCAAGGTAAGGTGATCTTCAAGGGGTTAGTGTTAGTTTTTTTTAAGGGGGGATTGGGTGGGTTTTAGAGTAGGGTTGGTTGTGTGGGTGGTGGGTTTTAATGTTGAGGGGGGTTTGTAATTTTTTTTTTACAGGTAAAAGAGCTGATTACTTTGGGGCAATGCCCCGCAAAAGGCCCTTTTAAGGGCTATTTGTAATTTAGTGTAGGGTAGGGCTTTTTTTTATTTGGGGGGCTTTTTATTTTGTTAGGGGGATTAGATTAGGTGTAATTAGTTTAAAAATCTTGTAATTTGTTTATTATTTTCTGTAATTTAGTGTTTTTTTTGTACTTTAGATAATTGTATTTAATTGTATTTAGTTTAGTTAATGTATTTAATTATAGTGTAGTGTTAGGTGTAATTGTAACTTAGGTTAGTTTTTTTTTACAGGTATATTTGTATTTATTTTAACTAGGAAGTTATTAAATAGTTAATAACTATTTAATAAGTATTGTACCTAGTTAAAATAAATACAAACTTGCCTGTAAAATAAAAATAAACCCTAAGCTAGCTACAATGTAACTATTAGTTATATTGTAGCTAGATTAGGGTTTATTTTATAGGTAAGTATTTAGTTTTAAATAGGAATAATTTATTTAATGATAGAAATATTTATTTAGATTTATTTAAATTATATTTAAGTTAGGGGGTGTTCGGGTTAGACTTAGGTTTAGGGGTTAATAAATTTAATATAGTGGCGGTGGTGTAGGGGGGGCAGATTAGGGGTTAATAAATATAATGTAGGTGGCGGCAGTGTAGGGGGCGGAAGATTAGGGGTTTATAAGTATAATGTAGGTGGCGGTGGTGTAGGGGCGGCAGTTTAGTGGTTAATAGGTATAATGTAGGTGGCGGCGGTTTAGGGGGGGCAGATTAGGGGTTAATAAGTATAATGTAGGTGGCGGCGGTGTCAGGGACGGCAGATTAGGGGTTAATAAGTATAATGTATGTGGCGGCGGTGTAGGGGGCGGAAGATTAGGGGTTAATAAGTATAATGTAGGTTGCAGTGGGCTCCGGGAGCAGTGGATTAGGGGTTAAACACTTTATTTAGTTGCGGCGGGGTCTGTGAGCGGCGGTTTAGGGGTTAATACATTTATTAGAGTTGCGGTGGGCTCCAGGAGCATGGGTATAGGGGGTAAACAGTATAGTATAGTGTGGGTGTTTAGTGACAGGGTATCAATAAAGCTGTGAAAAAAACCGAAGAGCAGGGAAATCGATGACTGTTAGTTAACAACAGTCCGCTGCTCATTGCCCCGTAATTGGTGCGCAGCTTTTTGACTGCTTTTTTGGTAACTTTGGAGAACGTATTCAGGTCCGGGGCAGCGATGTTAGGCAATCTTAGGCGAGCGTATTGGTGCCATCGAATGCAAGTGAGTTGACGGCTTGATAAGTAGATGCCTTGGTCTCTACAGCAAAGTGGAGTGGGTTAAGCAGTTTAATTATATACCGTAGTCATATGTGAGTGACTTATAAAACTCTTGTGGGACTCCTCCATGACAACATTAACTGTTTGATTATAGTAGATACCCACCAACTTGAGTTACGGACACCGCAGATATTATACTCACCTCAATCCAAAGGGATTTACTAGAAAATATTACTATGTTGAAAATGTTAAAACCATATATTGTTCAGTACCTATATATTTGACTAGCTTACTATTCAATCCCTAAAACTGCAATTCCTACTCAGAAGAAGAGTCTCTACCTCACTGTCTTTCCAGAGAAATTGAGTGGGTTAAGCGGTACAATTATATATTGTATTCATATGTGAATAACTTATTGAAATCTTTTGGGGCTGTTAAATTATGGAAATTCCCCACCAGCTTAAGATATGGACACTGCAGTTACTGCATTCACCTCAATCCAAAGGGGTTTGCTAGACACTATTAATATTATGTTCAAAATGTTAAAAACTTATATTGTTCCTTACCTATATAATCAGCTGTCTTATTATTTGATCCCTAAAACTAATTACCAGTACTGATGGTTTGTAGTAGTTTCTCCCGCACTTACTATATTGTACCTATTTAGTGGGATAGGTCTCTGGAATATCTACATTTGAGTATATGCCTATTTTAGCCTCTTCGATGTATATCTATGCATAACTTGGTATAACATAAAACTAAGGTGTTTAAATGCCATAGTCAGAAGCAGCTTGTACCTCCTTATTTCCTCTTTGTCTGTACCTTATTCCTATGACAATATTGTATGTGTTCACATTTCACTTTATCTGTTGTGCCTTTTTAGCCCTGACACCAAAACTCTATTTTTATATATTGCTTGAAACTGTTTCTTGGGTCACATGTTGGCTGAGTATTTCAGAGGGACAGTATAGAACATAGCTCTAGATGCTTTACATAGTTATAGTCAAACTGCAGCCGAGACAGCAAGACACTCTGGATTTACTTAAAGCAGGAACTAGGAGGGCTTTCTAGATCTAACTTAGTTTAGTTCCTACAAGCACTGATACCCTCCAAATTCACTTAACTTAATTTTTTAATACCAACGTTATAAGATCCAGGTACAAAAATGAGTCCATCTCCCCTTGAGACTCCTTAGGCAAATTGGAACAGTTTTCGCATAATTATACATCCCATTCTGTTACAATGGCCCCTGACTCCACTAAAAGCTTAAAAGGACATGAAAGCCAACATTTTTTTTTCTTCATGATTTAGACAGAGCACACAAATTTAAACAACTTTCCAATGTACTTCTTTTATCTAACTTGCTTCGTTCCCTTTGTATACTTTGTTTAAAAGCATTTCTAGATAGGCTCAGAAGCTGGGAGCTAGCTATTGATTGGTGGCTGCACATATATGACTCTTGTGATTGGCTTACCAATGTGTTCAGCAAGTTCCCAGTAATGCATTGCTGCTTCTTCAAGAAAGGATTCTAAGAGAATGAAGCAAAAATGATAATAGAAGTACATTGAAAAGTTGTTTACATATGTATGCTCTATCTGAATCATGAAAGAAAATATTTGGGTTTAATGTCCCTTTAAATTCTCGGTTAAAAGTAAAAATAAAACAACAAAAAAATAGGATAGAGAGGTAACTTGACACCCAAGTTCATTACATAATATGGTAGTCATTAAAGTTATTTGGCTTATAAGGTATTGATCCAGGGCAGCGTTTATCCTATACTGAATAAACTCCTTATTCCACCATATTACTCCACCGTATTTTATTATAATTATGGCTGCTATAGATAGGCTTAGCTCACAATGCTATAACATAGTTCCGCCATACCCACCTTGCCATCTAGTTAGAATCGAAGCATATATACTCTCCAAATAATAGTAGCTGCCTACGCAGACACTAAAGCAGGTAACTCTCTCACAGGTCTTTACTGGAGGCTTAGAACCCCTATGACTAGTAGGTGCTCACTACCACTCATACATACTGTATGTATCTGCTTTGCTTGGACTGCAGATTATAGAACTTCCCTCTATGGGCACAAGAGTGTCCCTTACTTTCTTTTACATGTATATCACTCCCCATGCTTTAGTCAAACTCTATCTAGGGGGCACATGTGAGGCCCAAAGGCTGTAATGGGGGACCAAAGAACTCATGCTTACTTGTTCAGAAAACTGTGTTTATAAGTTTAAAACATATTTTCCTATACATATATAAAAAAACACAAAAATTAGGTTAACTATTGGAGATCCACAAGTGGTCTCCCTTTATTCATGAATACCCTCTGCTAGGCAATTCCATATTACTAGGAGATACAAAAGCGACCTCAGATATCATTTGGAGGGTACATAGCTTATGTAGCAGATGACATCCATCTTGTAGTTGTTGTTGGAACTTGTCATTTGCATACATGTTATTACTTTCATTTAGTTCATATTGATTTATTATATGCAACAAATCTGTGATGTATGTTTCTCTAACGTGCTTTTTGTATGCCTTATCTTTGACCTCAATAAAAAAAAAAAAACTACCACTACTAAAAATAATTAAGTCTAAAATTACAAAAAATAAAAAATACTAAATTACAAAAAATAACAAACATTAAAGTACGAAAAATAACAAACAAAATTATCCAAAATAAAAACAATTACACCTAATCTAATAGCCCTATAAAAATAAAAATGCCCCCCAAAATAAAAAACCCTAGCCCCTACAATAAACTACCAATAGCCCTTAAAATGGCATTTTGTAGGGCATTGCCCTAAAGAAATCAGCTCTTTTACCTGTAAAAAAAATACAAAGACCCCCCAACAGTAAAACCCACCACCCAACCAACCCCCCAAAATAAAAACACTAACTCTAACAAAAACCTAAGCTACCCATTGCTCTGAAAATGGCTTTTGTATGGGCATTGCTCTTAAAAGGACATTCAGCTCTTTTACATTTCCCTTAAAAGGACATTCATCTCTTTTTAAAAAATCCCAAACCCTAATCTAAAAAAAAATCCCACACAAAAAAACCTAAAAAAAACCCTAACACTAACCCCCAACGATCCACTTACAGTTTCAGAAGTCCGGACATCCAGGCAGCGAAGTCTTCATCCAGGCGGCGAGGTCTTCATCCATCCAGGCAAGTCTTCTATCTTCATCCAGGCGGCGTCTTTTATCTGCATCCCGCCAGCGCGTAGCGGGTCCATCCTTGAAGACATCCGGCGCGTAGTGTCCTCTTCATACGGTCACCGCTGTACACTGAATCTTCAATGCCAATAGAATTTCAGTAGCTCTCATCCTATTGGCTTCAAGGAAGGATCCGCTCCGCGCCACCAGGATGAAGATAGAAGACGCCGCCGGGATGAAGATAGAAGATGCCACCTGGATGAAGATAGAAGATGCCGCCTGGATGGATGAAGACCTTGCCGCCTGGATGAAGACTTCGCCGCCTGGATGTCCGGACTTCAGAAACTGTAAGTGGATTGTCGGGGGTTAGTTTTTTTTTTGATTAGGGTTTGGGCTTTTTAAAAAAGAGCTAAATGCCCTTTTTCAGGGCAATGGGTAGCTTAGGTTTTTGTTAGAGTTAGGTTTTTTATTTTGGGGGGGTTGGTTGGGTGGTGGGTTTTACTGTTGGTCTTTGTATTTTTTTTACAGGTAAAAGAGCTGATTTATTTAGGGCAATGCCCTACAAAAGGCCCGTTTAAGGGCTATTGGTAGTTTATTGTAGGCTAATGTTTTTATTTTATTTTAGGGTTTTATTTTTTATAGGGCTATTAGAGTAGGTATAATTGTTTTTATTTTGGATAATTTTGTTTGTTATTTTTTGTAATTTAATGTTTGTTATTTTTTGTAATTAATATTTTTATTTTTTGTAATTTAGAGTTTGTTATTTTTTGTAATTTTGTGTTTGTTGTTATTTGTAATTTAGTATTTTTTATTTTTGTAATTTTAAACTTAAAGGGACACTGTAGTCAAATATACACTCGTGTTGTAACAACAGTATACCAATAAATAAATCTTTTTTTCAAAGTACATCTTATTTCAAACCTTTAACGTTTGCAATATATCAGTTTTAGAATTTTTACCTTTTTCCAAACCCACGGATTTATACTCCGTAACTGTATTCCAATCCTGGAGGACAACTCCAGTTGGAACATGGCGACTACCGGATGCAATGCGCATGCACGATTTCACGCAACGTCATCTGCAACGTCACCGTCTTATATGCATAGATTGCAAAGTAATGTGCGCATGCGTTATTTTCTCTCTGCTGTCAGTGATGTCGGCTTCTCTGCCGCAATATGCGCATGCGATACTAATAGAAAACGATTGCGCATGCGTTTAATTACGAATTTTTATTTTAATTACATGCTAATATTGGGCTTACAATTGGCCAGTATGCTATTGCTTAGACGGCCCACATTTGAGGGCTGGATAACGTGACGTCATTGACATAAAATAAAAGTTTATTTTTCTGCTAAAGAGAGCTTCGTTTTGGAAAATGAAAAGGTAGATTTAATTTACATTATAATTGCAATGTTTTATGTTGATTGAGTTTTGCCTAAGAACAGCTAAAGTTAGTAATTCTTTAAACTTTTTAGTAGTGTTAGGTTTTTTTTAACGTGTAATTTAGTTTATTTAATTGGTAGTTATTTTAATTTTAGTATAATAGTTATGTTAGGTTAATTGTTAGTTTACAGCGTCAAAGAAAGAGAATAGAGGCACCGGGTAGTTGCACAAACAAATGTCCTTTATTAAGGAAATAAAACTGGAAACACTTAGGATAAAGCTTAAATCCTTGGGGCAATGGTGTAGTGGTAGTTCCCCACGTACCCTAGTGCTGACATGTTTCGGCAAGTGCCGTAATCGTAGCTATAGGGTGCAAGCTTGTTTGTTTATTTAAATACACAAATCACATATCATTGGTTAAAAACTTGTGTGCTACGTGGGTGATTTAGCCAAAGGGCAAATAAATTCTTCTTTAACCTTTGAAGAATGTTGTGATGTGGTGAACTTGGAGTCACTAGATAGAGAGAACTACTGTGGTGATATGAATTCTGCCCACACCAGTACCATTGGTCCCAGATTCAGAGGTGCATCCAAATTTTACCCTATTCAGTCGAGGGGACCTATCCTGGAAAAATTCCAGCGAAGAATTGAGGAGGATTTAAATAAATTGGCATACACCTCTGGATATGGAGCTAATGGTAATCTCAGTGTTAAGGAGAGGAAAGCACTCAAAGCTTTAAGTGAGAATAAAAATTTGGTGGTGAGGGCAGCGGACAAGGGGGGATCTGTTGTTTTAATGGATAGGGCATCCTTTATCAAAGAAGCCCTACGACAGCTTAATGACCCCAAACAATATACCGAACTGGATTTCAACCCCACACTAAGGTTCCAAAGAGAACTTTCACACCTAATTGATGATGGGATGGAAGGGGGGTTTTTTGATGAAGGTACTAGCGATTATTTATATAATTGTAACCCCAGAATTCCTACCTTCAACCTTCTCCCTAAGGTACACAAGTCCCTGGAGAAGGTTGAGGGTAGGCCTATCATCAGTGGGATTGGTTCCATGTTGGAACTACCCGGTGCCTCTATTCTCTTTCTTTGACGCTGTATCTTGATGGATATGTTCAAAGGCACGGGTACTTGCACCTTTTGAGCAGCATTGAATCACCCCTGCAAAGACACAGTAGGACGCTGTAATAACGGTCCTCCCTGGTTGAGGACTCATCGCACCTGCGGATTCTTCCGCTCCCATTTGTGACGTCACATAGTTCCGGATCGATCCTGCACACACGCTTAGACGCTGTAGGGACCCACGCCGCGGCTCGACCTCCAGGCCATCACTGTTGATACACAGAATACGGAGAGAGGGGATCTGGAGCCCAGAAGGTTTTGGTGGGTCCCCAGAATCAGCGCCACAACGGAATACAGGTCGTATGAATATATAACGGAACTTTTGGGGGCCACTGTGAGGTTTTGGAAATTGTAGCAGGTGCTATACATAAAAGGGGTGTTTGGAGTTAGCAACGCAACAATACAACCACAGGTGCTGCCTTTCTCCTTTATCGTATATATCACACTGCATGTCCCAGTGAATTAAGCTTGCACTGTGAGAGTATATATTGTTGTTGCTATACTGAAGCTGTCTTGCATACAAGTAACATGGAGGCCGATCAAAGCTTGGATGTGTCTACACATTTCTATTCACTCTCTAAACTGGAGGACAGAGGGTTAAATGAAGGTGAACTTGAGACTTTGTTTGTTACGGATAGAGCACAGTTACCACTCAGTAAGCTCTTTGAAGAGGCTGAATTTCTCTTGATAAAAGAATGTCGTCTCAAATGGGACATTTGGACATTACAAAAATATCTTTCCTTAGGGATTATACCCAGGGGACTACGCATAGCTAAGTTCCCTACCTTTCCTGTTGAGGATATAGAATTTATCACTGCATGGAATGACATATTGACAGAATGTTCGATACGTTTGATAAATATGCTTATAGAGTATAAGAGAAAGTTATTACAAAATATAACAGTTGAAATTGAATTATTACAGTCAGAATTAAGCATACGCAGTACATGTGTCAAATACTCACAATATGACATTATTTTGAAAAGTACCTTGGATGAGGCTAAAAATAATATTATGGGCATTAAGCATGAGAAATATCTCAGGGATCAGAGTGATTATGACAACAATAAAGTCTATATCTGGAACAGGAAGCAAAGATCACATGCACATAGATTTAAAAAAGATAATAGACTTAGATCTCAGGGACAAGGGGGTCAGAAGGGACACTCCACACTCAAAAAAGTCACTTTCTCTGATAGTGAGGTAGAGTCACAAGAGGACTACAATACTGGTGCCTCTTCAGGTGACGAGAATATACAAACACCCACAGTCGCCTCGAATAAAACCAGAGCCATAGTTTCAGCCCCAGTACAGCCCAATACAGGTAGCAGGGGAAGAGGTAGGGGCAGACAATCCAGATACCAGGATCTAGATAGTACCAATGGTGCTCCTATACCCACTACTGCTATGTCCATGGAACGGGAGAGGGGAGAGATTGAACAGGTTTTTTCCAGGCCCCCCATAGGACAAGAAGGGGGGGGGGAAAGGTGGAGATCATTTAAAAACAAGGTCATCATCCAGAAGAAAATATCAGGGCAGGAAGTACAATTAACACCAGTGATCAATATTTCCAGCCACACATTGAGTAAGGTTGAGGAAAAAGTCCTAGGCTTGGGACTAAATTTTGTACCTACTGATAACTTTGACCTGTTCACTACGTTAATTGATGTAAACAAACTCATCAGAACACTAACATTAAAAAAGCATTTCAAAAATGATCAGGCTGAGGATATATATACAGGTGATTTAGCCAAAGGGCAAATAAATTCTTCTTTAACCTTTGAAGAATGTTGTGATGTGGTGAACTTGGAGTCACTAGATAGAGAGAACTACTGTGGTGATATGAATTCTGCCCACACCAGTACCATTGGTCCCAGATTCAGAGGTGCATCCAAATTTTACCCTATTCAGTCGAGGGGACCTATCCTGGAAAAATTCCAGCGAAGAATTGAGGAGGATTTAAATAAATTGGCATACACCTCTGGATATGGAGCTAATGGTAATCTCAGTGTTAAGGAGAGGAAAGCACTCAAAGCTTTAAGTGAGAATAAAAATTTGGTGGTGAGGGCAGCGGACAAGGGGGGATCTGTTGTTTTAATGGATAGGGCATCCTTTATCAAAGAAGCCCTACGACAGCTTAATGACCCCAAACAATATACCGAACTGGATTTCAACCCCACACTAAGGTTCCAAAGAGAACTTTCACACCTAATTGATGATGGGATGGAAGGGGGGTTTTTTGATGAAGGTACTAGCGATTATTTATATAATTGTAACCCCAGAATTCCTACCTTCAACCTTCTCCCTAAGGTACACAAGTCCCTGGAGAAGGTTGAGGGTAGGCCTATCATCAGTGGGATTGGTTCCATGTTGGAACCATTATCCAAATGGCTAGACTCCCTTCTACAACCCCTAGTGGGGGAACTCCTTAGTCACCTGAGGGATACCAAACAACTCCTCATAGAGGTGGAAAAGATCTCTTGGAGGGAGGGCTATGGCTGGTTATCAGTGGATGTAAAGTCGCTTTATTCATCCATTCCACATAATTTAGGTTTGGAAGCCATAGCCTTCTTTCTAAGAAGATCTACTAAATATAATGTTGATTTCATTAAATTTGTTGTCAGGGTAACCGAATTCCTCCTCACACATAATTTCTTTGTGTTTGAAAACGTATTTTATCTCCAGAGATGTGGCACGGCCATGGGAGCGAAATTTGCTCCCTCTTACGCCAACCTGTATATGGGTTGGTGGGAGCTGTGCCACATCTATGGAGATAAAAACAGACAGAGAAGCAAAATTGCATATTATCGTCGTTATATAGACGATTTGCTTTTTGTCTGGGATGGAAGTGTAAAGGAAGCTGAGATTTTTGCAGAGTATCTGAATATCAATAAGGCTGGCCTTCAGTTCACCCATGAATATGGGCCCACTAGCATCAATTTTTTGGATGTTACCCTTCATGGTGTGAAACTGGAATATGTTAAGGTCGAGCTTTATAGGAAACCAATAACCAGAAATACGCTTTTACATGCCCATAGTAGCCACCCGAAACAGGTATTTAAATCAGTCTTGAAGGGTCAGTTCACCAGGGTCAAAAGGAATTGTACCCGAGATAGTGAACATTTCAAGCATGAAACTGAACTAGTAACCAAATTTAAGGAGAGAGGGTACCCCAAGCAGGATATATATAGGGCATGTGAGGAAGTAAGGGCCATAAAAAGGACCACCTTACTTTGTGAGAAACAATCAAAATGTGACACCAAACCAGAACAGTTAACTTTTGTCACACAGTTTAGTAGGCAATATTATCAGGTGTGCAATATTGTACGCAAGCACATGACGTTGCTGAAGGCTGATGATGAGCTCGCTCACATTGCCACACAAAAAGTGAGGTTTGCCTTCAGGAGAGGCAAAACCATAGGAAACTATGTAGCCCCCACACAATTAAAACAAGATGAAATAAATACATCCTCTTGGTTAAGGTACAAAGGGGTTTACAAGTGCAATTTTAGCGGCTGTATAGCATGTGGACATGTAAAACTAGGAAATATATTCAGGAGTGCCTATTCAGGTGAAACATTTGCACACAGGGCGCTCTTTAATTGTAGGTCTACATATGCAGTGTATCTTCTCAGTTGCGATACATGTGACATCCAATATACAGGACAAACGTCTCGACAAGTTAGAACCAGGATTAGGGAACATATAAACGATATCAAGCAAGGTAAACTCACCACCCCCCTTGTAAACCACTTCAAGTCTAAACATAATAAGGATCCAGGGACATTGTCATGGACAATTATTGAAGTGGTGAATACACAAAATAGGGGAGGGGATAGGGAGAACTTGCTCCTCAAAAGGGAAGTGTTCTGGATACACAGGTTGAACACCAGGGTGCCCAAGGGGCTCAACTCTGAGTATGATTTAATTAATTTCTGGTGTTAGCCTGTGTATTCAAAACAAAGCATTATAATATATATATATGCTTACAAGTTTATATGTTCATGAATAAATTTCACCTTCGATAAATTCTATCTTTAAATTTTATCTTTGGCAACTATACAAAAGACATAGAAAACTGACTTAAAATAGTCTAGTATATGTACACTATAGTAAAACATGGTTTAATGTAAAAATGCTTATGAGTATTAGCTGCCGAGAATACTCTCTGGTGCCTCCAGTATTGGGTCTGTTTTAGCAGATCCCTGCCTTTGTTATTATTATTATTTTTTGGATTTAAGATTGTACACTTAGTTTATTATTTACAATTCATTATTACAAAGGTTTTTTCAGTTTTAGTTTTTGTATTTCTTTATGTATTTATATACATATGTTAAGGAAGGTCTCGTTTCATGACATTATTTATCTATTATATTTATTATATCAGTTTAGTTTATAATTGAGAATGACTAACCTGTACATAGAGTGGATAGCACGGTAACACATCCTAGATTAGGGCAGATAGATTAACTACAGGTGGAGGTGGGTGTCACCCACGTAGCACACAAGTTTTTAACCAATGATATGTGATTTGTGTATTTAAATAAACAAACAAGCTTGCACCCTATAGCTACGATTACGGCATTTGCCAAAACATGTCAGCACTAGGGTACGTGGGGAACTACCACTACACCATTGCCCCAAGGATTTAAGCTTTATCCTAAGTGTTTCCAGTTTTATTTCCTTAATAAAGGACATTTGTTTGTGCAACTACCCGGTGCCTCTATTCTCTTTCTTTGACGCTGTATCTTGATGGATATGTTCAAAGGCACGGGTACTTGCACCTTTTGAGCAGCATTGAATCACCCCTGCAAAGACACAGTAGGACGCTGTAATAACGGTCCTCCCTGGTTGAGGACTCATCGCACCTGCGGATTCTTCCGCTCCCATTTGTGACGTCACATAGTTCCGGATCGATCCTGCACACACGCTTAGACGCTGTAGGGACCCACGCCGCGGCTCGACCTCCAGGCCATCACTGTTGATACACAGAATACGGAGAGAGGGGATCTGGAGCCCAGAAGGTTTTGGTGGGTCCCCAGAATCAGCGCCACAACTGAATACAGGTCGTATGAATATATAACGGAACTTTTGGGGGCCACTGTGAGGTTTTGGAAATTGTAGCAGGTGCTATACATAAAAGGGGTGTTTGGAGTTAGCAACGCAACAATACAACCACAGGTGCTGCCTTTCTCCTTTATCGTATAATTGTTAGTTTAAACTTAGTTTTTTTAAATTTCACAGGTAAGTTTTTATTTATTTTAAGATAGGGATATTGTAATTTTAATTTAAAATTATGGGGTTGCTAGGTTTAGGGGTTAATAGTTTAATTTAGTTTTTTCAATGTGGGGGCTGGCGGTTTAGGGGTTAATAGGTTTATTTAGTGGCAGCAATGTCGGGGAGTGGCGGAATATGGGTTAATAGTTTTATTATAGTGTCAGCGATGTTGGGGTGTGGGGGAATAGGGGTTAATAACTTTATTATAGTTGCGGCGATGTCGGGGAGTGGCGGAATAGTGGTTAATAACTTTTATTAGTGGCGGCGATGTTGGGAGTGGCAGATTAGGGGTTAATAACTTTATTTCGGTGTCTGCGATATCGGGGGCGGCAGATGAGGGGTGTTTAGACGTGGGGTTTATGTCAGGGTGTTAGGTTTAAACATATTTTTTTCCCCATAGACATCAATGGGGCTGCGTGACGGCGATCACCATTTCGCGCTTCAGGTGTTAGTTTTTTTCTAACACGCTCTCCCCATTGATGTCTTTGGGGAAAGCGTGCACAAGCACGTATTCTCAGCCCTTGGATTTTGTGCGGTATGGAGCTTATCACAACCATATCGCACTCACACAGGTTTCGGACCCTCTATAGCGCAAAACTTGCAATCTAGGCATAACTGAGAAGCAGCTACCACTGTATCCTTGTTTTATTTTCCATGTTAAACAGTCCATGCATTAGCCCATTCTTTATGTTAAAGAGCACATATTCAGCACTTTTGTAATGATGTCTTCATTAATATTTAATTATTTCAGAAATGTTCTAACATTTGCAAAAGTAACTGAGTTTAGTAATACACTTTTGTAGACATTCCTTAGCTCTGAAGTAATCTGGGTGAATGTAATTGACTTTACATGTTATGAGGTACAGAAAATTTAAAGGAATATGAAACCCAAATGTTTTCTTTCACGATTTAGATAGAGCATTCAATTTTAAGCAACTTTCTAATTTTCTCATATTATCAATTGTTCTTTGTTCTCTTGGTATCTTTATTTGAAAAGCAGGGATGTATGCTTAGGAGCCGGCCCATTTCTGGAGCACTAAATGACTGCAGTTATGCAAGAATGTTATCCATTTGCAAGAGCACTATATGGCAGCACTATTTCCTGCCATGTTGTGCTCCAGATTCCTACCTAGGTATCTCTTCAACACAGAGTATTATGGGAACAAAGCAAATTTGATAATAGAAGTAAATTGGAACTCCATAAAGTTAAGCAAAATGAATGCTTCTATTAAAGAGCAAAACAGTACTTTTAAAGTCCAATGACATATGTAGTTTATAAAATATAAGATTAACTTCCTTTTAAAATGTTTCTTCCAGTTTATCTATTTAATTTCTTAACTTTTAAAGGAACACTAAACATACAGGGGCATATTTATCAAGCTCCGTACGGAGCTTGAGGCCCCTTGTTTCCGGCGAGCCTTTAGGAAACAGAAGTTATCAAGAAGTTATGAAGCAGCGGTCTAAAGGCCGCTGCTTCATAACTTATCCGCCTGCTCTGAGGCGGCAGACAGAAATCTACCCGATCGAATACGATCGGGTTAATTGACACCACCTGCTAGCAGCCGATTGGCCGCAAATCTGCAGGGGGCGGCATTGCACCAGCAGTTCACAACGCTGTCTGCATTTATCGATGGGCAGCGATGTGCAGTGGACATGATACGCTACTTCGTATAATGTCCGCTTGCACATTGTTAAATATGCCCCTAAGGCTTAGATTACAAGTGAAGAGAAAATGGTAGCGTTATGGTGTGCTAACACCGCTAGAGCCCAATCCATAGCACTTCCATTTTTACTTCCATATTACACGTGTAAAGTAAAATTAACTCAAGTGAAAGCTTATAGCACGCTAACATAGGGGTGTCGTATAGTGCAGGTGCACTAAATCCCTCACATAATAGACTTCTATGGGGGTATGCTTAAAAACGTATTTAGTTTAACACTGGATCGCTGAAGGTTTATCCTAAGGTGCATTAACCAGAAGGTGCTCTAAACTGATGGTCAAATAGTGGAGTTCTTCTTAAAGTGCCAGTAAACCATAAAAAAAATGTTATATAATTCTGCACATAGTGCAGAATTATATAACATTATAATAGCGCAAACATTGTAAAACCAAATTTCCCCTTTGAATTTAAAAAAATAACTGCTGTTTTACAGACCCGCTCTCTGTGATCTTCTGAGCGGGTCTGTTTTTTTCAAACAGCGCATCGGGCCAGCTGTATAGTCACAGCCCGGCCCGACCGCGCCATAGCAGTAAGTGCAGCTCGCTCCTGCTGTCAGTGTAAAACAGCAGTTATTTTTTAAATTCAAAGGGGAAATTTGGTTTTACAATGTTTGCGCTATTATAATGTTATATAATTCTGCACTATGTGCAGAATTATATAACATTTTTTTATGGTTTACTGTCCCTTTAAGTTAAAAACCATAATTTTTATTTATTTATATACAGTATCTCACAAAAGTGAGTACACCCCTCATATTTTTGTAAATATTGTATTCTATCTTTTCAAGTGACAACACTGAAGAAATGACACTTTGCTACAATGTAAAGTAGTGAGTGTATAGCCTGTATAACAGTGTAAATTTGTTGTCCCCTCAAAATAACTCAACACGCAGCCATTAATGTCTAAATCGTTGGCAACAAAAGTGAGTACACCCCTAAGTGCAAATGTCCAAAATGGCCCCAATTAGCCATTTTCCCTCCCCGGTGTCATGTGACTCAGTGTTACAAGGTCTCAGGTGTAAATGGGAAGCAGGTGTGTTAAATTTGTTGTTATAGCTCTCACACTCTCTCATACTGGTCACTGGAAGTTCAACATGGCATCTCATGGCAAAGAACTCTCTGAGGATCTGAAAAAAAGAATTGTTGTTCTACATAAAGATGGCCTAGGCTATAAGAAGATTGCCAAGACCCTGAAACTGAGCTGCAACACAGTGGGCAAGACCTTACAGCGGTTTCACAGGACAGGTTCCACTCAGAACAGGCCTTGCCATGGTCGACCAAAGAAGTTGAGTGCACGTGCTCAGCGTCATATCCAGAGGCTGTTTTTGGGAAATAGACGTATGAGTGCTGCCAGCATTGCTGCAGAGGTTGAAGGGGTGGGGGGTCAGCCTGTCAGTGCTCAGACCATACGCCGCACACTGCATCAAATTGGCCTACATGGCTGTGTCCCAGAAGGAAGCCTCTTCTAAAGATGATGCACAAGAAAGCCCACAAGCAGTTTAATGAAGACAAGCAAACTAAGGACATGGATTACTGGAACCATGTCCTGTGGTCCGATGAGACCAAGAAAAACTTATTTGGTTCAGATGGTGTCAAGTGTGTGTGGCGGCAACCAGGTAAGGAGTACAAAGACAAGTGTGTCTTGCCTACAGTCATGCATGGTAGTGGGAGTGTCATGGTCTGGGCCTCCATGAGTGCTGCAGGCACTGGGGAGCTACAGTTCATTGAGGGAACCATGAATGCCAACATGTACTGTGACATACTGAAGCAGAGCATGATCCCCTCCCTTCAGAGACTAGGCCGCAGGGCAGTATTCCAATATGATAATGACCCCAAACACACCTCCAAGATGACCACTGCCTTGCTAAAGAAGCTGAGGGTAAAGGTGATGGACCTAAAACTTTTTTAGCATCTGTGGGGCATCCTCAAACGGAAGGTGGTGGAGCGCATGGTCTCTAACATCCACCAGCTCCGTGATGTTGTCATGGAGGAGTGGAAGAGGACTCCAGTGGCAACCTGTGAAGCTCTGGTGAACTTCATGCCCAAGTGGGTTAAGGCAGTGCTGGAAAATAATGGTGGCAACACAAAATATTGACACTTTGGACATTTCCACTTAGGGGTGTACTCACTTTTGTTGCCAACGGTTTAGACATTAATGGCTGTGTGTTGAGTTATTTTGAGGGGACAGCACATTTACACTGTTATACAGGCTGTACACTCACTACTTTACATTGTAGCAAAGTGTCATTTCTTTAGTGTTGTCACATGAAGAAATATAATAAAATATTTACAAAAATGTGCGGGGTGTACTCACTTTTGTGAGATACTGTATATATATATATATATATATATATACAGTATATATATATATATATATATATATATATATACTGTATATATATATATATATATATATATATATATATATATATATATATATATATATTATATGTTTAGTATTAAAATAATACAAAAATAACAAAATAATTTATAGGGATATGGTAAATGACAAGGTGTTTGACTGGGAAGGCCTAAAAGATGTATACATATTAGGGATGTACATTTGGATCCTTCATGAGGATCCGAATGTGAAAGTAAGCAGCGGCTCGTGCCCTTCAGATGTTTTTGTAGCCAGATTGATTCTTATACAAGGTCCCCATTCTAAAGATCTGGATTTGCAGAGATCTTAGTGTAGGATCTTTTACAGACATGAATCCAGCTACAAAAATATCTGAGGGGCAGGAGCCGCTGCTTACTTCCGCATTTGGATCCTCATGAAGGATCCGAATGTACATCCCTAATATGTATATGTATATATATATATATATATATATATACAGGGAGTGCAGAATTATTAGGCAAGTTGTATTTTTGAGGATTAATTTTATTATTGAACAACAACCATGTTCTCAATGAACCCAAAAAACTCATTAATATCAAAGCTGAATAGTTTTGGAAGTAGTTTTTAGTTTGTTTTTAGTTATAGCTATTTTAGGGGGATATCTGTGTGTGCAGGTGACTATTACTGTGCATAATTATTAGGCAACTTAACAAAAAACAAATATATACCCATTTCAATTATTTATTTTTACCAGTGAAACCAATATAACATCTCAACATTCACAAATATACATTTCTGACATTCAAAAATAAAACAAAAACAAATCAGTGACCAATATAGCCACCTTTCTTTGCAAGGACACTCAAAAGCCTGCCATCCATGGATTCTGTCAGTGTTTTGATCTGTTCACCATCAACATTGCGTGCAGCAGCAACCACAGCCTCCAAGACACTGTTCAGAGAGGTGTACTGTTTTTCCCTCCTTGTAAATCTCACATTTGATGATGGACCACAGGTTCTCAATGGGGTTCAGATCAGGTGAACAAGGAGGCCATGTCATTAGATTTTCTTCTTTTATACCCTTTCTTGCCAGCCACGCTGTGGAGTACTTGGACGTGTGTGATGGAGCATTGTCCTGCATGAAAATCATGTTTTTCTTGAAGGATGCAGACTTCTTCCTGTACCACTGCTTGAAGAAGGTGTCTTCCAGAAACTGGCAGTAGGACTGGGAGTTGAGCTTGACTCCATCCTCAACCCGAAAAGGCCCCACAAGCTCATCTTTGATGATACCAGCCCAAACCAGTACTCCACCTCCACCTTGCTGGCGTCTGAGTCGGACTGGAGCTCTCTGCCCTTTACCAATCCAGCCACGGGCCCATCCATCTGGCCCATCAAGACTCACTCTCATTTCATCAGTCCATAAAACCTTAGAAAAATCAGTCTTGAGATATTTCTTGGCCCAGTCTTGACGTTTCAGCTTGTGTGTCTTGTTCAGTGGTGGTCGTCTTTCAGCCTTTCTTACCTTGGCCATGTCTCTGAGTATTGCACACCTTGTGCTTTTGGACACTCCAGTGATGTTGCAGCTCTGAAATATGGCCAAACTGGTGGCAAGTGGCATCTTGGCAGCTGCACGCTTGACTTTTCTCAGTTCATGGGCAGTTATTTTGCGCCTTGGTTTTTCCACACGCTTCTTGCGACCCTGTTGACTATTTTGAATGAAACGCTTGATTGACATTCCTTGACAAAGCATACCAGCGAAACGTACGTCGGAACTGAACTGTTCTATATTGAGTTTTATTGCGTCTCTACACTAGCCAGGACACCTGGGGGCTTAGCGCTATTGTCTTGCTACTAAAAAGGTTTTGGTTTCAGCGGTCACACTCCTGCTGATCCATTTACCTCTTTGCAAGTTTGGCGATTTGAAGCATTTGTTACAGCATATCTGCTTTTGTACCCTTACATTGTGGTGTTATCAAGGCTTATGTGACGCTTTTATATATTTTAAAATAAATTTGTATCCAAGTTTTGCCTAGTGTACTGTTTTCCCATCAGTATAAAGTGGGAGTGCGCATATCCTTGAGCTTAGTGGAAAGCTCCAACAAATGTGAGTAGTCATTTGTTACAAAACAACTACTTCCTCAAAGTGCCATTACAGATTCACACTATGTTGCAATTTTCTGTTTCCTTTTTTATGGGATCTCACTGAGGAATGCTAACAAGCTGAAAATTTCATCCAGAGGACACAGACATATCCTTGATTCAGAACTTTATTTGGTTTTCCTTTTATGATTTTTGTTATCACATTTATTTCACGCTTGATTGTTCGATGATCATGCTTCAGAAGCTTTGCAATTTTAAGAGTGCTGCATCCCTCTGCAAGATATCTCACTATTTTTGACTTTTCTGAGCCTGTCAAGTCCTTCTTTTGACCCATTTTGCCAAAGGAAAGGAAGTTGCCTAATAATTATGCACACCTGATATAGGGTGTTGATGTCATTAGACCACACCCCTTCTCATTACAGAGATGCACATCACCTAATATACTTAATTGGTAGTAGGCTTTCGAGCCTATACAGCTTGGAGTAAGACAACATGCATAAAGAGGATGATGTGGTCAAAATACTCATTTGCCTAATAATTCTGCACTCCCTGTATATATATATATATATATATATATATATATATATATATATATATATATATATATATATATATATATATATATATATATATATAAAACAAAAATAAAAAGAGTGTTTTCAATCCTTCATTAAATATATGAAAGTATGTCCAAAGATAGTCTTATCCTTTATTAACCCCACATGGCTATTGCCCTAAGACTTCATGTGAGAGGCAACAACAGTCTCATACGGAACAATTGAATCAATCATAGAGCACAGTCACTGATGTGAGTAAATGTCGGTGTGGGTCTAATACACAATCTTCCTTAAAAGTGTCTTACTCATGCAAGAAACCGCTATGCGGCTACCCACTTACCGACCTCACCGGATACTTCCTCAATATGTGATTGCTCTTGGCGTCCTGGAAGTTGTCATCCACCGCAATGCTCGTACTCTTACTTCAACATCGAAGCAGCCCTCTGTACTTCCGATGCCCTTCCGATATCCAAACACTGGAAACAGCGTGAATGCGTGTGAATGCGTGTGTGACGTACCACGTGTACGTGCTCATCCAATCAGATTGGAGAGATTCCGGGACAAATTTCTTGATTGATAGCAAGCCTCAATAGGGAAGTCTAGCTGTCCACGCCAAACTGGGGTATGAATGGAGCACTTAAACACTGCTATTGCACATTTGCTGACCTGAAAAATTACACGAATCCACAAGCCCAAAGTTTTTCAGCAAAAAGTGCAAAATAGCGGTAAAAACATAAACTTTATTCAAGTGTAGTCACACTCATTAAAACATGGGGGTACCAGCATAAAAATATAACGAAAAACAACAAAAATCAAACATGAGAACAAATAGCTGACATGTTTCGGCACACAATAAATATATATGTGTGTGAGAGAATTTTTCTCAAGATATTTTCAGTCAGTAACTGTTAGATTTAAGGCTCGCCAGAAACACGGGGCTTCAAGCTCCATACGGAGCTTGATATTTATGGCCAATAGTCTTATAAATGTTTTTATCACATACATTTTTGTAATGAAAATTGTCATAATTTATGCTGACATAGAAAACATTTTGATTGTATTATTTTAATTTTTATTGAACAAAAAGGATGTTTCTGTCCTGAAAATATCTTCATGGAGGTCTCTAACCACTAATGGAACTTAAGTAGTTGTCCTTATTGGTAATTCCTATGCATGCAGCATGCATTTACTTACATTTTTTAATTATTATTTACAGAGATATAATGTAAAATGTTTCATTCATATATATTTCACTATATTTTATTGCTTCTTTTTCATTTGCCTGGTAGACAGTTCTTGAGATATATGTTCTTTTGTATTATAAATTGTGTCTTTTTTAGATACTGGATATAAGTTTAAGCACAATAATGAATAAAAAGTTAATATTGGTATTGATGTGCCTAAAATATCCCTCTTAACAACTGGAGGAATAAACCAATTTATTCCAACCACAGCTTTAGCTACACATAAAGATACAGCTTTCTCTTTGGAGAAGCATCTCAAAAAGGCACTGGGCTATACCCGTAAGCATCTTTTATAATGCCTGAAGGGATTTTTCTAAGCGTATGATGTTTGTATAAACTTTTAGTTTACACTTGTAACCCACCATTTCATAACCCTTAAAGGGACAGTCAAGTATAAATTAAACTTTCATTATTCAGATAGGACTTTTAATTTTAATTGACTTTCCAATTTACTTTTATCATCAAATTTGCTTTTTTCTCTTGGTATTCTTAGTTTAAACTAAACATAGGTAGGCTCATTTGCTAATTTCTAAGCCTTTGAGGGCTGCCTCTTATCACATGCTTTTTAAATCTCTTTTCAACACAAAGAGACAGAAAGTACACGTGGGCCATATAGATAACACTGTGTTCAGGCACAGAAAGTTATTTAAGATCTAGCACAATACAATGCTAAATTTAAGACAATAGATAATAAACAGTCACAGTCATGTGATCAGGGGGTTGGAAGAAGGTTCCTAGATACAAGGTAATCACAAAGGTAAAAAGTTCATTAATATAACTGTGTTGGTTATGCAAAACTGGGGAATGAGTAATAAAGGGATTATCTATCTTTTAAAACAATAACAATTATATGGTTGACTGTCCCTTTAACTCCCTTAAAGGAATTTGAAACCCCCCAAAATTATTTTGTGATTCAGACAGAGCATATCATTTTAAAAAGTTTCCAATTTACTTCCATTAACAAATTTGCTTTGTTCCCATGATATTGTGTTGAAAGATACCTAGGTAGGTATCTGGATCACTACATGGTAGGAAATCGTGCTGCCATCTTGTGCTCTTGCAAATGGATAACATTCTTGCAAAACTGCTGCCATATAGTGCTCCAGAAATGGGCTGGCTTCTAAGCATACTTCCATGCTTTTCAACAAAAGATACAAAGAGAACGAAGAAAAAGGGATAATAGAAGTAAATTACAAAGTTTTTTAAAATTGCATGCTCTATCTGAATCATTAAAGAAAAATTATTTTAGGTTTCATATCCCATCAACACTTTCTAATTAGCTGATCCACAGTTTCTAGTATGAACTGATATAAAATCAGAATTGACACTCCTGAATTCAAGAATAAGAATAAGAATAAATACATTGGAACACCACCATTTCTATTAAAGCTTTATATAGGGCCAGATTATTATTATTATTATTATTATTATTATTATTATACTTTATTTATAAAGCCCCAACATATTCCGCAGCGCTGTCCATGGGTACAATTCATTTAGATGAAACAATGTTATAAAACTTGTAAGAGACAAGACAAAATTTTACAAACACATACAGGAGGAATTAAGGACCCTATTCCCGTGGGAACTTACAATCTAGAAGGATAGGAGGTTGAGAAAAAGGAGGTGAGGACTGCAAGATTGAGAAAGATGTTAATGCATAGTTAGATGAGGGAAATGTTAGGTAAGTGAAATTAATTTATTATTGAGTTGGGTGGTAGGCTTCTCTGAACAAAAAAGTCTTCAGGGAGCATTTAAAAGAAGAAAGATTGACAGCACGAGGGAGAATGTTCCAGAGGGTAGGTTCTGCACGATAGAAGTCCTGCAGTCTAGCATGGGAAGAGGTGATAGTAGAAGATGCAAGGAGAAGGTCATTATTGAATCTTAGTGGGCGGGCTGGAGTATACTTGTTGATTAGAGAGGATAAGTATTGGGGAGCGGCATTGGTGAGAGCTTTGTATGAAAGGGTGAGAATTTTGAATTTAATTCTGCAGTGAATGGGGAGCCAATGAAGGAACTCGCAGAGAGGTGAAGCAGATTCAGAGCAACGGGAAAGGTGGATTAGCCTGGCAGAGTCATTAAGGATGGATTGAAGGGGGGAGAGGTGGGAAAGAGGAAGGCAGTAAGTAAGTTATTGTAGTAGTAAAGTAGGGGAATAACAAGTGAGTGCATTATTTGCTTTGTGGTGTTAGCGCTCAGAAAAGGGCGAATTTTGGAAATATTGCGTAGGTGGTTGCGGCAGGATGAAGAAAGCGATTGTATGTGGGGGACAAAGGATAGATTTGAGTCAAGTGTAACTCTGAGGCAGCAGACTTGGGGTGATGGGGAGATGGTGATGCCGTCAACAGAGATAGAAAAGTCAGAAGCTTGCGTAGAGCTTGAGGGGGGGGGGGAGGGTTAGAAGGAGCTTAGTCTTGGACATGTTAATTTTTAAGTGGTGAGAGGCCATCCAGGAACAAATACCAGATAAGCAGTCAGTCGATGACATGAGAAAGGACAGAGAGAGTGAGAGCGGGGGTGGAGAGGTAGATCTGGGTGTCATCAGCATTGAGGTGATATTTGAAGCCATAACTGTTGATAAGTTTACTCAGTGAAGAAGTATAAATGGAGAAGAGTAGAGGACCCAGAACAGATCCTTGTGGTACTCCAACAGTCACCAGCAAATGACACAGAAAAAGACCTGTGAGAGAGATAAGAGTGAATCCAAGAAAGAGCAGTGTCACAGAGGCCAAGAGAGCTAAGGGTCTGTAGGAGGAGGGGGTGGTCAACTGTGTAGAAGGCAGCTGAGAGGTCAAGTAAGATGAGTATGGAGTAGTGGCCATTACTTTTAGCAGAAAGAAGATCGTTAGTAACCTTGGTAAAGGCAGTCTCAGTTGAGTGTCTGGGGCGGAATCCAGATTGCAGGGGGTCAAGCGAGGAGTTGGTGGACAGGAAGTGGGTTAGGCGATTGTAAACTAGTTTTTCAAAGAGTTTTAATGTTAGTGGAAGCAGTGATATGGGGCAGTAGCTTTCAGGAGAGTTAGAGTCAAGGGAGGTTTTTTTTTAGTATGGGAGTGACCTTTGCATGTTGGAAAGAAGATGGGAATAAACCGGTAGAGAGAGATAGGTTGAAGATGTGAGTGAGAGCAGGAGTGAGGGTGGAAGAGAGGAGGGTATTAGATGGGAAGGGATAGGGTCGAGCGGGCAGGTAGTGAGGCGTGAGGAAGATAGTAGCAAAGAGACTTCATTCTCAGTGGCTGGATGTAGAATGCAGAGGGTAGCAGAGGTAGTAATTGGGCCTGTTGTTGGAAGTTTGCAGGTTGGTGTTGGGATGTTGTTTTGGATAGTACGTGTTTTGTTTAAAAAATAGTCTGCCAGGTCTGGAGCACTAAAGACAGACGGATGGTGGAGCAGGTGGGTAGAGGAGAGAGTTAACGATGTAGAAGAGTTGTTTACGGTTTGAGGAAAGAGTAGATATGAGAGAAGAGAAGTAGGTTTGCTTGGCAGAAGTGTATGAATGAAGAATAAACTTATAGTGTATGAAATAAGGTTCAGAATGAGTTTTTCTCCAGGCACGCTCAGCAGTACGGGAGCATTTTTGCATATAGCGTGTTTGCTGAGAGTGCCAGGGCTGTAACTGACGGCATGATATTTTGCGCAGTTAGGGAGGGGCAAGTGTGTCTAGTGCAGAGGAGAGAATTTTGTTGTAGTGGGCTGTAGTGAGCTCAGGGAAGGTTATAGTGGAAGTGTGAGGGAGGAGATCTTGAATGATTTTTGAACATTGGAGCGGATGCACAGTGTGTAGATTTCTACAGGTGCGGGAGGCGGGATGGAGAAGTGGGTTTAGCTGTTGCATTAATATTATAGGTGACCAGGTGATGGTCTGAAATGGGAAAAGGGCGACAGGTTAGGTCAGATATGGAGCAGCGATAGGAAAATACCAGGTCGATGGAGTGTCCATCACGGTGAGTAGGGAATAGGGTGGATTGTGAGAGACCGAGAGAGGATTCATCCATACTTGTGGGATACCAATACCAAAGCTTTAGGACACGGATGAAGGGAGGGACAAGACAGGTACCTTAAACGGAAGGCACCACTGCTTGTAGAACCTTTCTCCCAAAAATAGCCTCCGAAGAAGCAAAAGCATCGTATTTGGAAAATTTGGAAAAAGTATGAAGCGAAGACCAAGTCGCCGCCTTACAAATCTGTTCAACAGAAGCCTCATTTTTAAAAGCCCATGTGGAAGCCGCAGCTCTAGTTGAATGAGCAGTAATTCTTTCAGTAGGCTGCTGGCCAGCAGTCTCATAGGCCAAACGGATGATGCTTTTCAGCCAAAAGGAAAGAGAGGTAGCCGTAGCATTTTGACCTCTCCATTTACCAGAATAAACAACAAACAATGAAGATGTTTGACGAAAATCTTTAGCTGCTTGTAAGTAGAACTTTAAAGCACGAACCACATCCAGATTGTGTAACAGACGTTCCTTCTTTGATGAAGGATTAGGACACAGTGAAGGAACAACAATCTACTGATTGATATTCCTATTAGAAACAACCTTAGGAAGAAACCCAGGTTTGGTACACAAAACCACCTTATCTGCATGGAAAACAAGGTAAGGTGAGTCACACTATAAAGCAGATAGCTCAGAAACTCTTCGAGCCGAAGAGATAGCTACTAAAAATAAAACTTTCCAAGATAGAAGCTTAATATCCATGGAATGCATAGGTTCAAATGGAACCCCTTGAAGAACTTTAAGAACTAAGTTTAGGCTCCATGGCGGAGCAACAGGTTTAAATACAGGCTTGATCCTGACCAAGGCCTGACTAAATGCTTGAACATCTGGGACATCTGCCAGACGTTTGTGTAACAGAATAGACAAAGCAGATATTTGCCCTTTTAGGGAACTAGCTGATAATCCCTTCTCCAATCCTTTTTGGAGAAAAGACAATATTCTAGGAATCCTAATCTTACTCCATGAGTAACCTTTGGATTCACACCAATAAAGATATTTGCGCCAAATCTTATGATAGATCTTCCTGGTGACAGGCTTTCTAGCCTGAATCAGGGTATCAATGACCGACTCAGAGAAACTACACTTTGATAGAATCAGGCGTTCAATCTCCAAGCAGTCAGACGCAGAGAAATTAGATTTGGATGCGTGGATGGACCTTGGATTAGAAGGTCCTGACTCATTGGCAGAGTCCATGGTAGAACCGAGGACATGTCCACTAGGTCTGTATACCAAGTCCTGCATGGCCACGCAGGTGCTATCAGAATCACCGAAGCTCTCTCCTGCTTGATTCTGGCAACCAGACGTGGGAGCAGAGGAAACGGTGGAAATACATAGGCCAGATTGAAGGACCAAGGCACTGCTAGAGCATCTATCAGTACCGCCTGGGGATCCCGGGACCTGGACCCGTAACGAGGAAGTTTGGCATTCTGACGGGACGCCATCAGATCCAATTCTGGTGTGCCCCATAGCTGAATCAGCTGGGCAAATACCTCCTGATGGAGTTCCCACTCCCCCGGATGAAAAGTTTGACGACTTAGGAAATCCGCCTCCCAGTTCTCTACTCCTGGGATGTGGATTGCTGAGAGATGGCAAGAGTGATCTTCTGCCCATCGGATTATTTTGGTTACCTCCATCATCGCTAGAGAACTCCTTGTTCCTCCTTGATGATTGATATAGAAACATAGAAACATAGATATTGATGGCAGATAAGAGCCATAGGCTCAGCAAGTCTGCCCGACCTTACCTAACAGTATAAACGTATCTAGTTCGTAGGATAGCCTTATGCTTGTCCCATGCATTTTTAAAGTCCCCCACAGTGTTTGTTGCTACTACCTCTTGAGGAAGTTTATTCCATAAATCAATCACTCTTTCTGTAAAGAAGTGCTTCCTCAAATTACTCCTGAATCTACTACCCTTTAGCTTGAGCTCATGACCCCTTGTTCTTGAATTTTCCATTTTATGTAAAATACCCACAGCCTCAGTTTTACTAAACCCTTTAATGTACTTGAAAGTTGCTATCATATCACCTCTTTCCCTTCTCTCCTCTAAGCTATACATATTTAGGTCATTGAGCCTATCCTGGTAAGTTTTAATTTTTAGACCATGTACCATTTTGGTAGCCCTCCTTTGCACAGATTCAAGTTTGTTAATATCCTTCTGAAGATATGACCTCCAGAACTGCGCACAATACTCAAGATGAGGCCTAACTAATGATCTGTAAAGTGGCATAAGAACCTTACTATTTCTGCTGCAAATACCTCTACCAATACATCCAAGCATTCTGCTAGCCTTACTCGCTGCATTACTACATTGTTTACTAAGTTTTAAATCATCTGAAATAATAATTCCCAAGTCCTGTTCCTCATCTGTAACAGTCAGTAAAGTGTCATTGAGTCTGTAATTAACATTTGGATTTTTCTTCCCTAAATGCATTATTTTACACTTTGCTGTGTTAAACTTTAGATCCCAGTCGTTTGTCCAATCCTCCAATTGTTGTATATCACTTCTCATTTTGTCTACCCCCCCTGGAACATCCACTCTGTTGCAAATTTTTGTATCATCTGCAAAGAGACATACTTTCCCCTGTAGCCCTTTGCTGATATTGCAGATAAATATGTTAAACAAAACAGGCCCCAGAACTGACCCCTGAGGAACACCACTAGTAACAGCCCCCTCTGCTGAATGAACTCCATTTACTAAGACACTTTGTTTTCTGTCCTTAAGCCAGCATTCCACCCAGTTCACAATTTTTGAATCTAGACCAAGGAGATATTTGGCTAGATTTAGAGTTCTGCGGCCAAAGGGGTGCGTTAGCTACGCGTGCTTTTTTCCCCCCGCACCTTTTAAATACCGCTGGTATTTAGAGTTCACAGAATGGCTGGGTTTTCAGTGCGTTAGGCTCCAAAAAGGGAGCGTAGAGCATAATTTAACGCCACTGCAACTCTCGATACCAGCGGTGCTTATGGACGCGGCCAGCTTCAAAAACGTGCTTGTGCACGATTCCCCCATAGAAAACAATGGGGCTGTTTGAGCTGAAAAAAAACCTAACACCTGCAAAAAAGCAGCGTTCAGCTCCTAACGCAGCCCCATTGTTTACTATGGGGAAACACTTCCTACGTCTGCACCTAACACTCTAACATGTACCCCGAGTCTAAACACCCCTAACCTTACACTTATTAACCTCTAATCTGCCACCCCCGCTATCGCTGACCCCTGCATATTATTATTAACCCCTATTCTGCCGCTCCGTATAACGCCGCAACATGCATTATAGTTATGTACCCCTAATCTGCTGCCCCTAACACCGCCGACCCCTATATTATATTTATTAACCCCTAATCTGCCCCCCACAACGTCGCCGCCAGCTACCTACACTTATTAACCCCTAATCTGCCGATCGGATCTCGCCGCTAGTCTAATAAATGGATTAACCCCTAAAGCTAAGTCTAACCCTAACACTAACACCCCCCTAAGTTAAATATAATTTTATTCTAACAAAATAAATTAACTCTTATTAAATAAATTATTCCTATTTAAAACTAAATACTTTTTTTTTTTTCACTTTTATTTATCAGTTTTTTCAACATATGACAATAACCACACAAAAAAGAACTTTTTATTTGGAGACGCAGCTCCCATAACATGAACAAATTAGTAGAGGCACAGTAGTTTTATCGTACCTAAAATAAAATCAAAAAAATAAAATCACAAAATAAACATATATTGCATACAGAAAAACAAAATTTAGGGGAGACACAGCTCCCATATCGGCAATGAAGTAAGGGAGAAGCCGCTCCCACTTTGTCCCTATATTCATTATAGAGACCTCTACTTAGAATTCAGGTAAATATAAGAAAAAAGAGAAAAAAAAAAAAAAAAGAATTTTTCTCTCTCTCTCTCTCTCCCCCCCCCCCCCACAACCTCCCCCCATCTCCACTACACGGCCGCCGCCCAACACTCCCCACCGGACCACTCCAACCAACTGTGCGGAAAGACATTCAACAGCGTCAATTCCGCAAAACTTGCAGATGATAGGAAGGGGGAAAGAATTGACCTCTGCAACGGAATAGGATAAGATAGTATAACAGGGGACCACTTCCAAAGAAATTTCTGAATTTTTTTCTCTGTAGCCTCATAAAGATGGTATGACTCAAATACCAGTTGATTTTGTAAAACTTTAAAAACCATTGTTAGACTAGGCGCCCTCTTAGCTTTCCAATTTATCAATATACAGTGCCTCACTGCTAATATTATTGTATTTAAACTATTTATAGTATTAAGAT
Source organism: Bombina bombina (assembly GCF_027579735.1). Classification (NCBI taxonomy): domain Eukaryota; kingdom Metazoa; phylum Chordata; class Amphibia; order Anura; family Bombinatoridae; genus Bombina; species Bombina bombina. Next base: position 991,427,998 of record NC_069499.1, on the reverse strand, counting down.
TAATAACCTCATTTGGCGCGACAAGAAAAAAATATATCTATCGCGGCTAACGCTATTGATACTTTATATAGTTTATTAAACCAAAAGATAATTTTCACCCAAAATTGTCTAACTTTCGGACTTGTCCAAAACATGTGAAGTAAATCTGCCTTAGCATGCGCACATCGTGGACATAGGTTCATTAGCAAAGGATAGAATCTAGATATTTTCCATGGTGAAAGATAGAAGCTATTAATCAATTTCATATGAGATTCTTTCCAAGCTATTGGTACTTTACACTTATATAATGAGCCAAAACTCTGACTAATTATTTCATGCTCCACTGAAGGAGTTATAAGCGCCCAAGAATTGAATAACTTCTCTTTAATGAGCTGACTCTGTTTACTCAACAAAATATCATAAATCAGAGAAATTGACGAGTCTCCTGCACTAAATTTTTGTATACACAGCTTAATATCCGCCCAACCTATTGTGAATGGGACACTCCACTTCTGCGTTGTAATAAAGTGACGGATTTGAAAGTAACCAAATAGATCCGACCTAAGAATCCCAAATTTACTAAAAATATCTTCTGCAGAGACCATTTGATAGTTTTCATCAAGTAGTTGTTTTATATATTGCAATCCTTTTTCATCCCAGTTTTTGAATATTTTATGATATAGCCCCGGGAGAAAACTCGGATTACATCTAATAGGAAGAAACTCAGAAAAGGAGAAATCTAGATCTAAAATAGTACACAATTTATGCCAAGCATATACAATATTTTTGATAGAAATGAGACAGCTAACGTTCTGTGGCAGCTTCTGTATTGGAGAGTGTATAATAGCTTTTAAGGAAAACGGAGCAATTAAAAAAGTTTCCACTTCTTCAGAAGATACTATACTGGATCCTGCAATCCAATCTATCGCTACTTTAACCAGAGCAGCTAAGTTATAAAATTTGAGATTGGGCAGCGCTAGTCCTGCGACATCTACCTTTTGCATTAATTTTTCCAATGCAATACGAGGCTTTTTATTATTCCAAATAAAGTTGGAAAAGAGGGAGTTTATTAGTTTCAAATCTTTATTTAGAATAAATAGCGGGAGATTCTGTAATGGATACAATAGGCGAGGAAAAATAATAGATTTAATCAGGTTAACGCGTGCTGTCAGTGAGAGTGGAAATGCTGCCCACAAATGTAAGTCTGACCTGATTTTTTGAAAGAGTGGCTCATAATTAGCTTTATACCAGAAACTGGGATTTTTATGCAAAACTAGACCTATGTACTTAATGGCAACCACTTGTTTAAAGGGACTATTAAGTCCTACTGTTTGAATATTGTTTAAGCACATTAGTTCACTCTTTTCCAGATTTATCCTATACCCTGAAAAAGAGCTAAAGAGTTCCAATGTTTGAAGAATCACTGGGATAGATTGTTGTTTTTTAGACAAAAATAGCAATACATCATCTGCATAGAGCAGCGTTTTGAGAGACTGAGTGCCCAGCGAAACTCCAGCTAAGACTTCTCTAAAACAAATTGCTAGCGGTTCTAAAGCAATATTAAAGAGTAACGGAGACAGGGGACACCCCTGTCTTGTTCCTCTGTGTAACATTATTTTCGGAGATAAAACCCCATTAATCAAGATAAATGATATGGGATTATGATATATTCTACAGATAAATTGCATAAATTCCCCTTTAAACCCAAACTGACCTAACGCCCAAAAGAAATACTCCCATACAATCGAGTCAAATGCTTTGACCGCGTCTAAAGAAAGGATAGCAACATCCTGCCATAAAGGGACCTGTTTATCCTTATCTATATTCCACCCATAGTCCAAAAAATTGACCAGTTTACGAATATTTTTAGATGGATTTCTGCCTGCCATAAATCCAGTTTGATCAGGGTGAATAATTTTGTGCAGACAGATAGATAGTCTGGAAGCAATAATGGCCATTTATATTTTATAGTCTATATTTAAGACTGAGATTGGTCTGTAAGATGCTGGATCTTCTGCATTTTTATCCTTTTTTAAGATAATTGAGATATTTGCTGAGGAAAAACAACTAGAGATTGGGCACTGCGTACAAAAATAAAAATTAAAAAGTTTTCCTAATATAACAAGTATCTCTTTATTTAGACATCTGTAAAACTCCGCAGGAAATCCATCGGGACCTGCTGCTTTATTCAGCTTTGTATTATCTATTGCTTTACTGATTTCTTCTAAAGAGACTGGGGCATTAATTAAAGTTAAGTCATCACCGGATATTTTAGGCACTTTTATCATTTTCCAATTATCTGTTTCAATTTCGTTATAAAGTTGTTGGTAATAAGTATGGAAAGTTTCTATAATTCCCTCAGTCTCAGTGACTCTGCCTTGATCAGATTGAATAGATAAAATAACATTTTTCTTTTTTCTCGCTTTAGTAAGACTAGCTAAATATTTCGCGGAGCAACCATGCACTCCTCTAAAATGTAAATTAATCTTTGCCTCTTCTTCGACTAATTTTTGTTTTAAAAAGAGGTCTCTTTCCTTTCTATTATCTAAATATTTCCCCCAATTAGCCGCTATCAGATTTGCGCAATATTTTCTATAAGAGTTCTTTACTTGGTTTATAATTTGGAACTCCCTTGCTCTATTCTTTTTCTTCCTTATACTTACATATGCTTGGATCTCTCCCCGCATAACTGCTTTAAAAGCTTCCCAAAAAATTTCTGGTTTATACAGATAGCTGAGATTCTCGTTATAATACCGCTGCCACAAGGTTTTAAAAAAATCAACAAATTTAGGATTAGCACATAGATGACGGGGAAAAACAAACCCAGTTGTTTTGCCCCTTTCTTTATTACCAAAAGGGAAAGACAATGAAATAATAGCATGGTCTGACACACAGATATCCCCCATTGCACTCTCTAAATCTTGCAAGAGTAGTATTTCCGATATTAAGAAGAAATCTATTCTAGAGAAAGTGCGATGTGCTTTGGATTCACATGAAAAGGACACCACATCTGGATTCCTAAACCGCCATACATCCACTAGCTTCAACTTTGTACAAAATTGTCTTAAATATTTAGCATTCCTATTATGACCCATTATATTCTTTTTTGAGAGTCTATCTAACTCTGGATAAAAAGTTGCATTAAAATCTCCTCCCACAATCAGGTTCTCTAAAACATATGGAAATAACTTCAATTTCATTCTTTCCCAGAAATCAACCGAGAATTCATTTGGAGCATATAGATTACATATAGCCAATTTCAAGTTTTTCAGATGTATCTGGATAATAATGAATCTGGCTGCTGGGTCAATTTCTATATTGACTAATTTATACTCTAGTTCTTTATGAAAAAGAATAACAACCCCACATTTTCTAGCAGATCCAGAGATAGAAACAACTTCCCCCACCCATTTTATTTTTAATTTTGCTGCCTCTAGTATATTAAGATGGGTCTCCTGAAGAAGTACCACATCAGGTTTATGAGCCGCTAGGGTTTTAATGACTAATTTACGTTTAACGGGGGAAGTTAGCCCCCCTACATTCCACAAAAGGACTTTAATTCCCTCCCCCATCCATCATTAAAACCAATGTAGCGCAGCCCAAGGGGGGGCCAGGCAGGAGACCCTGCAGTATGTTGACAGGAAGAGAGGAAGGGGAGGGCGAGGTGAGGCGAGGGAGAGAGAGAGAAAAAAAAAAAAACACAAAAAAAAAAACACCATAATACATAAAACACTATGAACAACTTCACCACATCTATTAATATGAGATACCTAATCATTAAAAAAGGAATCGATATGGCACAGACTCTTCTTTATCTGTACTTTAAGCCTTACCCTGACTCTATACATTTTTTAACATCTGACACCTTATCAAAGTTATATTTAGAGCCTTTATCTTCTACAATTATACGTGCTGGATAAACTAAACGCGCTTTTACCCCTTTATTTATCAGTTGCGTACAATAAGGGGCCATTAATTTCCTTTTGGAGGACGTCTCGTAGGAGAAGTCCTGGAACAACAAAATCCTGTTTTCCCCAAAAATAGGAGGATCATTTTTTTTAAACAATTTCAGTATTTCAATTTTATCCTGAAATTTTAATAATTTGAAAACACAGATTCTGTTCCTCGGGACTCTATCCATACTAGTTTTCTTTAGGCCCACCCTAAAGCTTGTGGTAACGTGGTTGACGTGAATTTCATTAAATCCTCATACTCTGGTATTTCTGGGAGGCCCACTATCCTGATATTATTACGCCTGGAGCGATCCTCAAGGTCCTCCAGGCGTATCTGCATATTTTTAATTTTAGATTCTTGTTTCTGAATTAGATCTTCATGTATGTGAGAAATATCTTCTATTTCAGAGATTCTAGTTTCAGCCTCTGTTAATCTATTCGAAAACTGCCTTACTTCGGTGGATAGTGTCACTAATTCTGAAGAAATAGTTCCTAGCTCTTTCTTAATAGCTTCGAATTGTGGGGAGAACACCTCTGTTAACTGTGAAACTAGAGTTTGTGCATCGGAAGACCTTTTGTTAGATTCCATTGAGCTATCTATACTGGTATCTGACATTTTACTTTTTTTATCTTTTGTTTTACAGGCATTTTGGGTGACTTAGAGTTCACCTGAGTGAGAAATCTTTCCATTAAGTATAAACCAAAAAAAGTGCACATTAAAGTGAAGACCCACAAAAGACTACCTATGGCTGACAATCTCAAAACCCCCCAAAAAATGGCAAGCAATAGCCTGTAGACGGCTATCTATAAATCCCCCTCCCCCCCCCCCCTTTTTTTTTTTTTTTTAGTTAAAATGTTATATCATCAAAACTTAGTGCAGGACAGAAAATAGTGTTGCTTAGTAGTGAAATTTGTGCTTAACAGTGCATACAGGCCTGTAATGTATCTATTACCTTTTCCAGTGAGTTTTACTTTTCTTTTATTGCTAACAAAATAGTCCTCTTAATATAAATAAAATATGCACAGAGGGCTATCCACCTTTCTTGAAATATTAGCTTGATCTCTAATTCAAAGATACTGGTAAACTAGTATACTATAAGTTTACACACCCAGAGATAATTGCCTGCTAAAAGACACTGGCCCCAATTAAAGACAAAAAAACAGAAAAGAAAGCATCATACTAGCGTATATATAGTACAACACATGTATTACCACTTACGCAGTGTATGACTGCATATATACCAGTAGGCTGGCTCAGAAAGACACATTATTCTCACTATCTTTTCTTTAGCTAACAATTATTATCATGATCTGCTAATCAATTTAAGACAGTTTTTAGTCCAACTTTTCTTCTCTTTTTCCTTCTTTTCCTTCCTTTCTTATTTCCCTCTTTCACAGAATATCTTTAGAGATTCATATTGTGGATTTAACCCACACTTTAGCAAAAAACATTCTGTACCTTAATCTTCAGGGCAATACTGAAGTTCATCTATGGCACTAAATGCCTGATATTGCGGCGGGATGTGTTAAATTAATAACTGGCCCCAACAGTCATTATAGCAGGAGCGGATACCTCCACAGATACCCTTTCTTCAGGGCAGCTGCCCTTTAACAAACAGTTAGCGGTAGAGGCACTGGGACCAGTTTCCCTGTGGTAGTCCCGCAAACACTCCTTTGCCCAACAAATAAGGCTATATATATATCAAGGGCCACCTAACCCCATGAAAGCAAAAGGGGTTCAGACACTTACATAAGTCCCGCTGCTCGTCAGGTTCAGTTCTTGTGTAGCCCACCTTGGCTGGGAGCTGCGGATCTGCTCTTTTCCTCCGCCTAGATGCCTCAGGTGCTGCTCTCCTGCACTCTTCGTGCTCCGTCTGTACGGGAGGCGTGACGTCACCAGCTTTACATACCTCCGCTCCCTATTGGATGACTAAGGAGGCTCGACATCAATGCCGCTTCTGGATTGGTCGGTGCTCCTCTTGCAGTGTGCTCAGCCAATGCTGGATACAATTCCCTGAAGTGGCCCGGGGAAATCCGACTCAGCAAAACGAGCCCTAGGGGGTATAATCACCCCACAGCGGGCTGAACACTCTCACTCCTCAGCACCAGCGCAGTCCCGGCCACTGGTCAATTTCTAGCACTCGGTAAGTTTCACTGCGCTGTAAGGGTCTCGCACCTCTTCGGTCGCTGTCTCTGCCAGCTGGTTCTTTGCAGTATGTATAGTAGGTGTAGAGATTAACTTATGGTATAAGCTTTAGGTACCATATTTAACTTTTTAGGCAGGTTCCATAGTATAGTGAAGTTGCGGCTTAGACTAAGGGCCGTGGAGAAAGTCTCTTGAAGGCTTCCTGCCGGGGCTAGTATCAATTTGCCCGACTCCCTAGGGTGCTATTCGCATCAGCAGCGGGAGAAATGGCTGCAGGAGCACGATGTATAGAGCTGTCCGTTCTCAGTGCAGCACGCCAACCTCAGCTTGCACCACTAAACAGCTCCTCCCACCGGAAATCCTTGTCAGTCTCCCACTAGTTTCACTAAATACTTACCTGTAAAATAAACCCTAATATAGCTACAATATAAATTATAATTATATTGTAGCTATTTTAGGATTAATATTTATTTTACAGGCAACTTTGTAATTATTTTAACCAGGTACAATAGCTATTAAATAGTTAATAACTATTTAATAGCTAAAATAGTTAAAATAATTACAAAATTACCTGTAAAATAAATCCTAACCTAAGTTACAATTAAACCTAACACTACACTATCAATAAATTAATTAAATAAAATACCTACAATTACCTACAATTAAACCTAACACTACACTATCAATAAATTAATTAAATAAACTACCTACAATTAACTACAATGAAATAAACTAACTAAAGTACAAAAAATAAAAAAGAACTAAGTTACAAAAAATAAAAAAATATTTACCAACATTAGAAAAATAGTACAACAATTTTAAACTAATTACACCTACTCTAAGCCCCCTAATAAAATAACAAAGACCCCCAAAATAAAAAAATGCCCTACCCTATTCTAAATTAAAAAAGTTCAAAGCTCTTTTGCCTTACCAGCCCTGAAAAGGGCCCTTTGCGGGGCATGCCCCAAAGAATTCAGCTCTTTTGCCTGTAAAAAAAACACATACAATACCCACCACCAACATACCCCTAATCTAACCCAAACCCCCCTTAAATAAACCTAACACTAAGCCCCTGAAGATCTCCCTACCTTGTCTTCACCATGCCAGGTTCACTGATCGGTCCAGAAGAGGGTCCGAAGTCTTGATCCAAGCCCAAGCGGGGGGCTGAAGAGTGACGTCCATCATCGGGCTGAAGTCTGGATCCAAGCGGCGGCTGAAGAAGTCCATCATCGGGATGAAGTCTTCTATGAAGCAGCATCTTCAATCTTCTTTCTTCCGGAGCCATCATCTTCCAGCCGATGCAGAGCCATCCTTCTTCACCGACGGACTAACGACGAATGAAGGTTCCTTTAAGGGACGTCATCCAAGATGGCGTCCCTCGAATTCCGATTGGCTGATAGGATTCTATCAGCCAATCGGAATTAAGGTAGGAAAATTCTGATTGGCTGATGGAATCAGCCAATCAGATTCAAGTTCAATCCGATTGGCTGATCCAATCAGCCAATCAGATTGAGCTCGCATTCTCTTGGATGACGTCATTTAAAGGAACCTTCATTCGTCGTTATTCCGTCGGTGAAGAAGGATGGCTCCGCGTCGGCTGGAAGATGATGGCTCCGGAAGAAAGAAGATTGAAGATGCTGCTTCATAGAAGACTTCATCCCGATGATGGACTTCTTCAGCCGCCGCTTGGATCCAGACTTCAGCCCGATGATGGATTTCTTCAGCCGCCGCTTGGATCCAGACTTCAGCCCGAGGATGGACGTCACTCTTCAGCCCCCCGCTTGGGCTTGGATCAACACTTCTGAGGCTTGGATCAAGACTTCCGCGGACGGATCGGTGAACCTGGCATGGTGAAGATAAGGTAGGAAGATCTTCAGGGGCTTAGTGTTAGGTTTATTTAAGGGGGGTTTGGGTTAGATTAGGGGTATGTGGGTGGTGGTTTGTAATGTTGGGGGGGTATTGTATGTGTTTTTTTTACAGGCAAAAGAGCTGAATTCTTTGGGGCATGCCCCGCAAAGGGCCCTGTTCAGGGCTGGTAAGGTAAAAGAGCTTTGAACTTTTTTAATTTAGAATAGGGTAGGGCATTTTTTTTATTTTGGGGGGCTTTGTTATTTTATTAGGGGGCTTAGAGTAGGTGTAATTAGTTTAAAATTGTAATATTTTTCTAATGTTAGTAAATATTTTTTTATTTTTTGTAACTTAGTTCTTTTTTATTTTTTGTACTTTAGTTAGTTTATTTCATTGTAGTTAATTGTAGGTAGTTTATTTAATTAATTTATTGATAGTGTAGTGTTAGGTTTAATTGTAACTTAGGTTAGGATTTATTTTACAGGTAATTTTGTAATTATTTTAACTAGGTAACTATTAAATAGTTCTTAACTATTTAATAGCTATTGTACCTGGTTAAAATAAATACAAAGTTGCCTGTAAAATAAATATTAATCCTAAAATAGCTACAATATAATTATAATTTATATTGTAGCTATATTAGGGTTTATTTTACAGGTAAGTATTTAGATTTAAATAGGAATAATTTATTTAATAAGAGTTAATTTATTTCGTTAGAATAAAATTATATTTAACTTAGGGGGGTGTTAGAGTTAGGGTTAGAATTAGCTTTAGGGGTTAAAAAATTTATTAGAGTAGCGGTGAGCTCCGATCGGCAGATTATGGGTTAATACTTGAAGTTAGGTGTCGGCGATGTTAGGGAGGGCAGATTAGGGGTTAATACTATTTATTATAGGGTTATTGAGGCGGGAGTGAGGTGGATTAGGGGTTAATAACTTTATTATAGTAGCGGTGCGGTCCGCTCGGCAGATTAGGGGTTAATAAGTGTAGGCAGGTGGAGGCGACGTTGAGGGGGGCAGATTAGGGGTTAATAAATATAATATAGGGGTCGGCGGTGTTAGGCACAGCAGATTAGGGGTACATAGCTATAATGTAGGTGGCAGCGGTGTACGGAGCGGCAGATTAGGGGTTAATAATAATATGCAGGGGTCAGCGATAGCAGGGGCGGCAGATTAGGGGTTAATAAATATAATATAGGGGTCGTCGGTGTTAGGGGCAGCAGATTAGGGGTTCATAGGGATAATGTAGGTGGCAGCGGTGTGCGGTCGGCAGATTAGGGGTTAAAACATTTTAATAGAGTGGCAGCGATGTGGGGGGACCTCGGTTTAGGGGTACATAGGTAGTTTATGGGTGTTAGTGTACTTTAGAGCACAGTAGTTAAGAGCTTTATAAACCGGCATTAGCCCAGAAAGCTCTTAACTACTGTTTTTTTTCTGCGGCTGGAGTTTTGTCAGATTTCTAACGCTCACTTCAGACACAACTCTAAATACCAGCGTTAGAAAGATCCCATTGAAAAGATAGGATACGCAATTGACGTAAGGGGATCTGCGGTATGGAAAAGTCACGGCTGGAAAGTGAGCGATAGACCCTTTAATGACTGGCTCCAAATACCAGAGGGCGGTAAAAACCAGCGTTATGAGCCTCTAACGCTGGTTTTGACGGCTACCGCCCAACTCTAAATCTAGGCCATAGTTTGTGAATTAGTTTATTGTGTGGGACGGTGTCAAATGCTTTGCTCAAATCTAGATATGCTACATCAACTGCTCCACCCTTGTCTAATACTTTTGTTACATAATCAAAGAAGTCAATTAGATTAGTCTGACATGATCTCCCTGAAGTAAAACCATGCTGATTTTGGTCCTCTAAATTGTTTGTCTTTATGTAAGTCATAATTCTTTCTTTTAAGAGGCTTTCCATTAATTTCCCTACTACTGAAGTTAAACTAACTGGCCTGTAGTTGCCAGAATCTTCTCTACTGCCCTTTTTATGAAGAGGTATTACATTTGCTATTCTCCAATCATCTGGGACAGCTCCTATTAATAGTGACTGATTAAACAGATCAGTTAATGGGACAGTTAGCACTGATCAAAGTTCTTTTAAAACCCTTGGATGAATATTATCAGGACCCACTGCCTTTTTAACATTTATTTTTGATAATGCTAACAAAACCTCATCCTCTGTAAAAAGATTACTGTTAAGCTTGTTTCTATTTTTCGGAGCATCCCTTAATGTAGACATTGTATCTTCACAATCTTTTGTGAAAACAGAACAGAAGTAATCATTGAGTCAGTCTGCAATCTGCTTATCTCCTTCTATTATTCTACCATCAACTGATTTCAATTTTACTATTCCTACCTTATTTTTTCTTCTTTCACTGATATATCTAAAGAATGTTTTGTCCCCATGTTTTACTGACTGTGCTATCTTCTCTTCTGCATGAGCTTTAACCTTCCTAATTAACTGCTTAGTCTTTTTTTGTTGGAGTCTCCATATTTTCATATCATCATCTGCTTGTGTGTGTCTGTAATTTTTATAAGCTATCTTTTTTGTCTTTACAGCATGTGCTACTTCTTTGGAAAACCAAATTGGTTTCCGCTTTCTTTTACTTTTACAGACATGTCTAATACAGTGTGCGGTTGCATCTAAAATGGCACCTTTCACAAATTCCCACTGTTCTTGAACCCCTGTAATAAGAGTTTTCCCCTTTAAATAGTTTTTTAGGTATTCTCCCATTAATGAAAAATCTGCCGTCCTAAAGTCTAAAACTTTTGTTTTAGTCTGGGTGGACAGTTCCTGCACATGAATACTAAACCAAACAGATTGATGATCACTGGATCCTAAGTTCTCACCTACAGACACATCTGAAACTGTATCACTGTTTGTAAGTATTAGATCTAATATAGCTTCCTTACGAGTTGGTTCCTTGACTAATTGCTCAAGTGATTCCCCTAGCAGAGATTCAAGAATATACCTGCTTCTAGCCGATCTAGCAGAAGGAATCTTCCAGTCTATATCTGGCAAATTAAAGTCCCCCAGTAATATAACCTTACCCTTCATGGTCATTTTGGTTATTTCTTCTAATAACAGATTGTCCAGTTTTTCATCCTGCAATGGAGGCCTATATACAACCCCTATTCTAAAAACATTTTTATCTCCAATTTCCAAAGTCACCCAAATACTTTCCACCTCATCATTTGTTCCTACAATTTCAGTAATCTTTATATATATTTTAATTTACATACAAATAAACTCCTCCACCTTTCTTTCCTACTCTGTTCTTTTTAAATAACCTGTATCCAGGTATGACTATGTCCCAGTCATGCAAATCATTGTACCATGTTTCTGTTATAGCTACTAAATCCAAGTTGTCCCTAGTCATTATTGAAATGAGTTCAGGTAATTTATTTCCTAAGCTGAGAGCATTTATGCTCATGGCACGAAGAATTTTTCTACTAGAATTTCTAGAATTGTTACTTGGACTAACAGTTTTGGCATGCTGTGGGGGGCAGGTGGATATATTAATGCTACCCCCCTTTATTAGTTTAAATGATTTCTAATAAAGCATTTGAACTCCTCTCCCAGATACTCTGTTCCTTTAGCATCCAAATGCAAGCCATCTCTCCTAAATAACCTAGTATCTTTCCAAGCAGAGCTATAATGGCCAATAAAACCAAATCCTCGTTCCCTGCACCACTTATCTAACCAAGAATTAAATGTTGTTATCCGCTCCATCTTTCCTGCTTCCTGGCCATACACAGGTAAAATAGCAGAAAATGATAGAATTGATGCCACAGTCTCTAAATGATTACCTAGGTCACAAAACTCTTTCTGAACAGCAGCAACATGATTACTAGCCAGATCATTTGTTCCTAAATGAACAATCACATCTAACTCACTTCCCTTTCCTGCTGCCTTAACAATTCTCAAAATACGATTCTTATTCCTGTGAGCAGTAGCTCCTGGAAGACATCTAACCTCCCTTGCTTCTCCTTTACTTTCACCTAAATACATATTCCTCAAAATAGAGTCACCCACTAACAGTCTTTTTCTCAAAAACACATCTTCAGTTCTTTCCTGTGTTATGTTACCTGGAGAATCAGGTACCAATAGATTTAAATTACCTGTTACAGCTTCAGAGGGCTCAGAAACAGCAATCTCCTCATCACAAGTGTATTCGGCAAGAGCAGCATAGGAGATTTGCAATGGCAGAGGTTGTGGGCAATGCTTCTGGTCTACTGTTTTAATTCTTCCAGAGCCTACAGTGATCCATCTGTCTCTCCTTGCTGATCTCTGGGGTAGAGGGGCTTCTTTCTGAGGCAGCTTTGTAGAGGTAACAGGTATGTTACTTACCTTAGCTTGAAGTTTAGCTATTTCCTCCCTTAAGAGGGAAAACTGCTTACAAACAGGACAGCCCCTAAATCTCCAAAAAGTAGCACGATTAAAAAGTGCAAAACACCAATTGCACTGTATCTGAGACATTTTAAACTATGCAACACTTTAACAATAAGAAAAATATAAGTATTATTTACTACTGAATAATCCTGATTTACTCCTGAAATAACTCAAATATCCTTATTTATTTGATCCCTTTTTAGCTTGATCCCTTTGCTAAGAAGCAGAGCTAAATGTTTAGCAGAGCTAAATAGATCTCTTTAAATACCCTCAGAAAGATAGGGTGGGGTCCCTCCTAATTGCTCACCTATGCAAACAATCTAATTGTTATCTAATTGCAATACTAAAAACCAGAATACAAAAGAATGTAAATTAACTCAAACTTTTAACTATTCAATTTCTGTAGTGAAACTAATTCACAGTTCAGGTCTACCACTTATAAAAAAACAAAATATAAAGTTAATAGAAATACAAAATAGATTATCTGAAAGTACAAACTATTCAAGTAACAACAATTTAAAAGAGAAATGTTATATACCTTTCTGAAATAACTCAAATATCCTTATTTATTTGATCCTTTTTTAGCTTGATCCCTTTGCTAAGAAGCAGAGCTACAGTCGTGATGTTGTCCGACTGAAACCTGATGAATTTGGCCGCAGCAAGCTGAGGCCATGCCTGAAGCGCATTGAATATCGCTCTCAGTTCTAGAATGTTTATCGGGAGGAGAGATTCCTCCTGAGACCATAAGCCCTGTGCTTTCAGGGAGTTCCAGACTGCACCCCAGCCTAGCAGGTTGGCATCTGTCGTTACAATGAGCCACTCTGGCCTGCGGAAACACATTCCCTGAGACAGGTGGTCCTGAGACAACCACCAGAGAAGAGAATCTCTGGTCTCCCGGTCCAGATGCAGTTGAGGAGATAAATCTGCATAATCCCCATTCCACTGTTTGAGCATGCATAGTTGCAGTGGTCTGAGGTGTAGGCGGGCAAAAGGAACTATGTCCATTGCCGCTACCATGAGTCCGATTACCTCCATACACTGAGCCACTGATGGCCAAGGAATGTAATGAAGAGCTGGGCAAGTGGTTAAGAGTTTTGATTTTCTGACCTCCATCAGAAATATTTTCATTTCTACCGAGTCTATCAGAGTCCCTAGGAAGGAAACTCTTGTAAGAGGGAAGAGAGAACTCTTTTTTATGTTCACCTTCCACCCGTGAGATCTCAGAAAAGCCAACACGATGTCCGTGTTAGACTTGGCTAGCTGGAAAGTCGATGCCTGAATTAAGATGTCATCTATATAAGGTGCCACTGCTATGCCCCGCGGTCTTAGAACCACCAGAAGGGACCCTAGCACCTTTGTTAAAATTCTGGGAGCCGTGGCCAACCCGAAGGGAAGGGCCACAAACTGGTAATGCCTGTTTAGAAAGGCGAATCTGAGGAATTGATTATGATCTCTGTGAATAGAAATGTGTAGATACGCATCCTTGAAGTCCACGGTAGTCATATATTGACCCTCCTGGATCAGAAGTAGAATAGTCCGAATAGTCTCCATCTTGAATGATGGTACTTTGAGGAATTTGTTTAGAATTTTGAGATCCAAGATTGGTCGGAAAGTTCCCTCTTTTTTGGGAACCACAAACAGGTTTGAGTAAAACACAAGCCCTTGTTCCTCTTTTGGAACTGGGCAGATCACTCCCATGGTATGTAGGTCTTCTACACAGCGTAAGAACGCCTCTCTCTTTGTCTGGTTTACAGACAATCGAGAAATGTGAAATCTCCCCCTTGGAAGGGAGTCTTTGAATTCCAGAAGATATCCCTGGGACACAATTTCTAAAGCCCAGGAATTGTGAACATCTCTTGCCAAAGCCTGAGCGAAGAGAGAGAGTCTGCCCCCTACTAGATCCGGTCCCGGATCGGGAGCTACCCCTTCATGCTGTCTTGGAGGCAGCTGCAGGCTTCTTGGCCTGTTTACCCTTGTTCCAAGCCTGGTTAGGTCTCCAGACTGACTTAGATTGGGCAAAATTCCCCTCTTGCTTTGCAGCAGGGGAAGCTGAAGCGGGACCACCCTTGAAGTTCCGAAAGG
>NC_069499.1:989601098-989688598 GCF_027579735.1 Bombina bombina | reverse complement strand
ACACTTTTTACAGGACTTAACTAATAACGTGGAACTATTGAAAGAGTGACTTTGAACCTTGTTGTTTGTTACTTTTTTCTCCTCATCTTGGACACTCTTTGTTATTGGTTGTATTTATATATTAAATTATTTGGAAGTAGTGTTATATTTATAATACTAACATACCATGGAGACACCCACAGAACAGCAGAAATACTTTTCACTGTCAGCAGTTGATGATTTGGATCTGGCTGGTTTAGATTTGGAGGATTTTTTTTACTATGGACACTGCTAATACTAAATTAAGTGATTTATTCTATAATATGGAACCTTTACGTGTTAAGGAATTAAGACTAAAATTGGACACTTGGATTATGAACAAATATGTGTCACTTAATATGATTCCTAGGGGTTTAGAGGGTTAAAAGAATTCCCATCTTTGAGGTACAAGATCTAGAGTTCATTAAAGAATGAAATAATGTTTTATCTAAACGCTCAATTAGACTCATGTTGATGCTTGTTAAATATAAATCTGAACAGTTGGCACATATACGGAAGGACATAATATCTTTGCAGTGTGAACTCAACAAACACCAGATAGAATATGATGACTTTGACATATTGTTACAGGATGTAGTTGAGTCACACAAGAAAGATATTATTCAGGTTAAACATGTGAAATTTCTTAGGGATCAGAAGGATTATACATCAGGTCAGGTGTTCATCAAAAATCGCATAGACGTTGACAGTTTAGGTTACGACAGGACAATGGAGGTGACAATCAATATAATGGAACTATACAAGGATAGAATCATTGGAGGAGGAGATGGAGAAATAATAGGGGACAGAGGAGAGTAACCTTTTTAGGTGCTGACAATGAAACCACAGATGAAGACTCCCTCTCTAACGTCTCCACCTCCTACAATGAGGGTTCTAATTCAGAGTCCAAAATAACTCTAATAAGTCAGGTGCAGAGTAATGCCCAATAAAACCCCAATATGGGGTTTCAGGTGACACTGGTTTTTCGGTCAGCTATGAAAGTCAAGGGAGGGGGGCGGAACAGAGAGCACAACAGGTACAAGGGGAAAAAACAGGTATACACTCAGGGAACTAAAGAAGTAAAGGAAAACATAGTAATTAATGTTTCATATTTTGCTCTGAATGAAGTTGAATTGAGAGTTTTGAATTTGGGTTTGGGTTTTAGTCCATCACGCAAGTTTGATCTTTTCCAAACTATTTTGAATGTGAACAAATTTGTTAGAAATCTCACCCTTCGTAGACACTTAGTGATAAAGAAATATCCCCTGCTTCTAGGGTTAACAATCATGAAACAACGCCAGAGGTAAATTCTCTATTTTCATTTCTAGATATCTGTGATTTAGTTACACTACAAACTTTGGAGCATGAACAAGGTATGAATTATTTTTATAATATTGTACCTACACCAAGTATGAGAAATAGATTGAAGTTTCTATCCTGTTCAGTCTAGGGGGAAATCTTTGGAGAACTTTCATAAAAAAAGTTTTGGAGGATCTGAATGGTCTGAACACTAATGCAGGCCACACTAATTTGTCTAAGAAAGAAAGAAAGAGAAGCTATCTTATCTTTAAAGAGTAATATGTTAATAATTGTAAAACAATCAGACAAAGGTGGAAGCATTGTGGTAATGGATAGACAATTTTATATCACAGAGGCTCTCAAACAACTGAATGACCAGACCTCATACAGTGTACTCAAAACAAGCCCCACTAGACTGTTTCAGGATGGACTTAAATCTCTTTTGGATGACGGATTATATAATTGTAATGTAATTGACAAAAATACTTTTGAATATTTTTTGTTACTAATCCAGTTATCCCAATCTTCCACCACCTACCGAAGGTCCATAAGGGTTTGAATGACATTAAGTCCAATAATTATGGGTATTGGCTCACTCTATGAACATCTTTTGGAGTGGGTTGATAATATACTGCAGCATTTGGTTACATCCCTAACCAGCTACTTAAGGGATACAACCCATATGTTGATATTAGTGGAGCCACTGCAGGTGGAGGAAGAAATTAGTTGGTTGACAGTAGATGTTACTGCTTTATATACATCTATACCCCATACATTGGGGATTAAAGCTTTTCATATTTGTCTTGGATCTGATGACAAATTATAACGATGAAACAAAAGGTTTTGTTCTGAGGGCAATTATGTTTCTCTTGGAATATAATTATTTTCTTTTTGAGGGGGTTTACTATCTCCAGAAAAGGGATTGGCTTGAATATACCTTTCTTTTGGGAGATAGTAAACCCTTTTTGGGTAAAATTAAATTCTATAAACGTTTTATTGAGGACCTTATTTTCATCAGTACACTGAGTCAGAAAAAAGCTAGTTCCTTTGTAGAATTTCTTAATTACTGTATACCGGAGATTCAATTTACCTTTGAGTGGCACAACATTGAAATCAACCTTTTAGACATTAATCTTAAATTTTATCATTTGCATAAATGCATTGAAACTAGCTTGTATCATAAACCAATTTCTGCTAATTCACTACTATATGCTTTAAGTGCTCACCCTAAAAATGTCTAGACGAATTAGTTCAAGAGAAACTGCATTCACTACAGAATCAAAGGTTCTGCAGGAGAGACTAAAGAAAAGAAAAAGTGATTATTTAAAGCTTTTGAGGAGTCACAAAGCCTGAGGTAGTCTCTTGAAAAAGACTAATAGGAAGAGGGAGGTATAGGATAGAGATACAAATAAGCCAACGTTTGTAGCAAGGTTTTCTTCTGCGTATTACCAAATTTGCAATATTATAAAGAAATATTTACCTATTCTATATGGTGATGAACTCTTTAAGGAAAATATTAAAGAAGGTTGCAGATTTGTGTATACTAGAAATCTTACATTGGGCAATATAGTGTCCCCTAGCCAATTGAGAGGTGTACCCAGTAGTAGTTCATGACTTACACATAATAGTACTTATAAGTGTGGGAACAATTGTAAAGCATCTGACCACATTAAGACTGGCCCTAATTTTTCATCACATGTAACTGGGCAAACCTTGAATACAAAGGGTTGTGTAAAATGTTCCTAAACATTTGTGATATATCTTATTGAATGCTCACAACATTCTAAGCAGAATATTGAGATGACCACATGGGACATCTGTACCAGGATACGTGAGCACTTGGGATGTATCACGAATGTTAATCATTGTTTAGAGATAGCCAGACATTTTATAGATGTACACAAAGGTGAATTGTGTTCTTTTAAGTCAAATGCAATTGAGATAATAAAAAAAAACCCTAGGGGAGGTGATAAGTGGTCCATACTAGCTAGAAAGGAGGTCTATTGGATTAATAAAATAAGCACTTTAACCCCACTTGGTTTTAATTCAGAATATTATATCATACATTTTGGGAATGAATATCTCAGAGGATTAATGTTCAAATTATTTAGTTCCAGTTATCATCAATTAATAAATATGTATAAATATATTTACATTTAATGTTATACATCATATTTTTATGATTAAGTTGTTGCTCTGTTAATATTTTTGGGCAGTAATATTTATAACTATATATTATATTCTTTGTAAATGCATTAACTTTCAAATTTGTATATTGTACACTAAATAAAGAGCTAACATTGTGATACTCTGACATGAATGCACATTTTGTCATTTCCCCATTGATGAATTGACCATATGAATTTGGTTATATCTATATATCCAATTGTGCTTCTGTTTCCATTGTTAGTTGATGCTTAAAGTGTTAATGCTGTTTGATCCATCAATATGAACAGTAGGTGTGTGTTTTTAATTAACCAATAATTTTTGTGTGTGTCTTTTAAATATTGTGCCACATCTGATGTAACTTATGGTCTATGATTACGGCAAAGTGTTGCCCAAACGAGTGACTTTGTTTCTGT
Organism: Bombina bombina; assembly: GCF_027579735.1. NCBI lineage: Eukaryota > Metazoa > Chordata > Amphibia > Anura > Bombinatoridae > Bombina > Bombina bombina. Next base: position 989,684,699 of record NC_069499.1, on the reverse strand, counting down.
ACTATTGTTGGAGTGGTGTCGCAATGGATGTCTTTTTAAGAAGGCTGCTGTTTATGGAACTTTATTTATCTCAGGGAACATTGGTGGTAACACCAAAAATTGATTTGATTAAAATTGTGTTAATTGATAAAGATAAACTATAAACATTTATATTTTTTAAAACATTCTTACTTACAGCAGTAAGTATTTTTAAAAAGACATTCCTATATATATATATATATATATATATATATAGCTGTATATATACCTATATACACTCACCAGCCACTTTATTAGGTACACCTGTTTAATTGTTTAGTAACACAAATTGCTAATCAGCCAATCACATGGCAGTAACTCAATGCATTTAGGCATCTAGACGTGGTGAAGACAACTTGCTGAAGTTCAAACCAAGAATAAGAATGGGGAAGAGAGGGGGATTTACGTGACTTTGAACATGGCATGGTTGTTGGTACCAAATGGGCTGCTGATCTACTGGGATTTTCACATACAACCATCTCTAGGGTTTACAGAGAATGGTTCAAAAAAGAGAAAATATCCAGTGAGCGGCAGTTTTGTGGACGAAAATGCATTGTTGATGTCAGAGGTCAGAGGAGAATGGGCCGACTGGTTCAATATATTAGAAAGGCAACAGTAACTCAAAGAACCACTCATTACAACCAAGGTATGCAGAATACAATCTCTGAATGCACAACACGTTGAACCTTGAAGCAGATGGGCTACAGCAGCAGAAGACCACACCGGGTGCAACTCCTGTCAGGTAAGAACAAGAAACTGAGGCTACAATTTGCAAAGGCTCACCAAAATTAGACAATAGGAGATTGGAAAAACGTTGCCTGGTCTGATGAGTTGATTTCAGCTGCGAAATTCAGATGGTAGGGTCGGAATTTGTTGTAAATAACATGAAAGCATGGATCCATCCTGACTTGTATCAACAGTTCAGGCTGGTGGTGATGGTGTATTGGTGTGGGGGATATTTTCTTGGCACACTTTGGGCCCCTTAGTACCAATTGAGCATCATTTAAATGCCATGGCCTACCTAAGTATTGTTGCTGACCATGTCCATCACTTTATGACTACAGTGTACCCATCTTCTGATGGATACTTCCAGCAGGATAGTGCATCATGTCACAAAACTCAAATCATCTCAAACTGGTTTCTTGAATGTGACAATGAGTTCACTGTATTCCATTGGCCTCCATAGTCACCAGATCTCAATCCAATAGAACAGCTTTGGGATGTGGTGGAATGGGAGATTCGCATCATGGATGTGCAGCCAACAAATCTGCAGCAACTACGTGATGCTATTATGTCTATAGGGATCAAAATGTGTGAGGAATTTTTCCAACACCTTGTTGAATCTATGTCACAAAGAATTAAGGCAGTTCTGAAGGCAAAACAGGGTCCAATCTGGTACTAGCAAAGTATACTTAATTAAGTGGCCGGTGAGTGTATTATCATAAATATATATCTATATATAGATATATATTTTACCAAAAAAAAACATCATATTTATATACAAAAATGTATTTATGAATAAATAGGGACACATTATTCTATGTGAAGAACATTGGAATGTGTGAAATATTAATATTTCATGTCAGGTTAGCGCACTTGATAAAACGTGATCGGGTTTGCACTCGAGTAGGGTGTTAGTTCCCCCCCCCCCCCACACTTTTCATTCTCCATTGAAGTCTACGGGGCATTATCTTGATGCAATTGAGATATTGTAAGTTCATCTTTTTTTGAGCATGGGGATAGCGCACAAAAAGTTTTACTTTTAACTTGTAATATGCATGAAATCTGATGTATGCAAAAATCCAAAGTCAAGCAGAGTTAGCGTGCGAGCGTGAGTGATAATTAGCGTTCCACTCGTAATCTAGCCCTTAGACTTTAACACGGTCGGGTTAGCGCACATGAAAATTTAGTAATCCAAGACACTTTATTAAAACATTGCAAATAAAATATTAAAAATAATTCATAAAAATTATTAAAAATGATTAAACATAATGTAAAAATATATAGATATATTCAATGGATTATTTAGAATGTATATCACACATGTTTCATAAAGATTAAAAAGATCTAAGCTACCATTTAAGATTATCCACACAAGTAAACTAATGAGAATGTTTACAATTATAATAAATAAGGTATTTAATAAACAAGTAGTATACTAATAGTTTATTGGGGCCCGTCTGCTAATTAGTACAAATGTCAGTTCTGTTGTATATTTACATACTATAGCAAATTGGCAGTGAGCTGTAACCCTACAATGATCTCCAGTTAGACTGTGGATTCAGCATTGTATTCTGCATGTTGCTCCCTTTCTGGGTGCCATTGCAGTAAGGTGATGCTTTGGTTGGTTTGCAGCCACAGAGCTACATAGTCCTTGGTGGGAGAGACAAATGTCTTGTGGGAACCATAACAGAAAGGTTGCTTCTTGCTGTGTCCACAGGAGCACTATGGGTAGACCTTCCCTGCCTTCACTTTCACTTTGTGTGGATGTTTGGCTGCAATAACAGGAACTGACACAGACAATGTGCTCCATGCCTGTAACACCGCTACTGTCATAGCGTGCACTGTCCACTTTATAACTTCTAGACCTTGTGCTCAGTGCCTCACTGATAATTCAGTTTCTATGAATTTCACTCCTACACTACAGGGCTTGTATACAGTGTTGCTAGTCGAAGTAAAAAAAAAATGCCCACTATGACACTTGCTTGTCAATCATTTGACAAGTGCAGCCGGGCATTATGTTACCATTATAAAGGTTTGTTTTCTTAGTACAGGTCATTTTTAATTTTGAAAACACTGGGATGTTGCAATAATAGTAAGGAATAAATCGATGTATTTGTAATTTTCAATACCTTTAACACTGGAAATATTCACTGAGATTACAAGAGGTGCGCTAAACCCGATGCGTAATTAACGCTACAAATTTAGCAGTACCGCACTTTCCATAGCGCTGCCATTACAAGTTGGCTTTTATGCGGTATGGAGCTTAACGTTACAAAAAACTTCTTGTGTTGTGCGATATGGTGCCTTAAGCTTTATATTGCACAAACGTCCTGACTTGACGTGCTCGTGCACGTTTTCCCACATAGACATCAATGGAGAAAAAGTGTTAGAAGAAAACTAACACCTGCTGTACTGTTTGTAAATCCAGGTTATTTAGAAATATATCTGACACAGAGTCCATTTATACAGCAACTAACTCTACACACTTTATTTCCTGGTTCCTCCCTCTAACAACACTGTCCCCGCCCCTGCTTCTTTGCAACAATTATATAAATTTACAAGTCAGAGCACAAACTAGGAAGAAAGCATTATATATTATAATATCACAACAGACACCATGGGACCTATTTATCAAAGGTCTTGCGGACCTGATCCGACAGAGCGGATCAGGTCCGCAAGACCTCGCTGAATGCGGAGAGCAATATGCTCTCCGTATTCAGCATTGCACCAGCAGCTCACAAGAGTTGCTGGTGCAACAATACCCCTGCAGACTCGTGGCCAATCAGCCGCCAGCAGGGGGTGTCAATCAACCCGATCATACTTGATCGGGTTGAATTCTGGCGATTCCTGTTCGCCTGCTCAGAGCAGGCGGACAGGGTTATGGAGCGGCGGTCTTTAGACCGCTGTTTCATAACTGCTGTTTCTGACGAGTCTAAAGACTTGCCAAAAACACGGGCCCACAAGTTCCGTTCGGAGCTTGATAAATGGGCCCCACATCTCTACCTTACTTTAGATTAGAAACATAACAATAAACTAAACATAAATATAACTAAATATAAAATTTAAATACTACTAATAATAATAATTTTAAATGATGACATTTAAATACATTACATGAAAACACTTAGGCCTAGATTTGGAGTTTGGCGGTAGAAGGGCTGTTAACGCTCCGCGGGCTTTTTTCTGGCCGCACCATAAATTTAACTCTGGTATCGAGAGTTCAAACAAATGCTGCGTTAGGCTCCAAAAAAGGAGCGTAGAGCATTTTTACCGCAAATGCAACTCTCGATACCAGAGTTGCTTACGGACGCGGCCAGCATCAAAAACGTGCTTGTGCACGATTCTCCCATAGGAAACAATGGGACTGTTTGAGCTGAAAAAAAAACCTAACACCTGCAAAAAAGCAGCGTTCAGCTCCTAACGCAGCCCCATTGTTTCCTATGGGGAAACACTTCCTACGTCTGCACCTAACACTCTAACATGTACCCCGAGTCTAAACACCCCTAACCTTACACTTATTAACCCCTATTCTGCCGCCCCCGCTATCGCTGACCCCTGCATATTTTTGTTAACCCCTAATCTGCCGCTCCGTAAACCGCCGCAACCTACGTTATCCCTATGTACCCCTAATCTGCTGCCCTAACATCGCCGACCCCTATATTATATTTATTAACCCCTAATCTGCCCCCCTCAACGTCGCCGACACCTGCCTACACTTATTAACCCCTAATCTGCCGAGCGGACCGCACCGCTACTATAATAAAGTTATTAACCCCTAACCCGCCTCACTAACCCTATCATAAATAGTATTAACCCCTAATCTGCCCTCCCTAACATCGCCGACACCTACCTTCAATTATTAACCCCTAATCTGCCGAGCGGACCTCACCGCTATTCTAATAAATGTATTAACCCCTAAAGCTAAGTCTAACCCTAACACTAACACCCCCCTAACTTAAATATAATTTACATCTAACGAAATTAATTAACTCTTATTAAATAACTTATTCCTATTTAAAGCTAAATACTTACCTGTAAAATAAATCCTAATATAGCTACAATATAAATTATAATTATATTATAGCTATTTTAGGATTAATATTTATTTTACAGGCAACTTTGTAATTATTTTAACCAGGTACAATAGCTATTAAATAGTTAAGAACTATTTAATAGTTACCTAGTTAAAATAATAACAAATTTACCTGTAAAATAAATCCTAACCTAAGATATAATTAAACCTAACACTACCCTATCAATAAATTAATTAAATAAACTACCTACAATTACCTACAATTAACCTAACATTACACTATCAATAAATTAATTAAACATAATTCCTACAAATAAATACAATTAAATAAACTAGCTAAAGTACAAAAAATAAAAAAGAACTGTTACAAAAAATAAAAAAATATTTACAAACATAAGAAAAATATTACAACAATTTTAAACTAATTACACCTACTCTAAGCCCCCTAATAAAATAACAAAGCCCCCCAAAATAAAAATTTCCCTACCCTATTCTAAATTAAAAAAGTTACAAGCTCTTTTACCTTACCAGCCCTGAACAGGGCCCTTTGCGGGGCATGCCCCAAGAATTTCAGCTCTTTTGCCTGTAAAAAAAAACATACCATACCCCCCCCCAACATTACAACCCACCACCCACATACCCCTAATCTAACCCAAACCCCCCTTAAAGAAACCTAACACTAAGCCCCTGAAGATCTTCCTACCTTGTCTTCACCATCCAGGTATCACCGATCAGTCCTGGCTCCAACATCTTCATCCAACCCAAGCGGGGGTTGGCGATCCATCATCCGGTGGCTGAAGAGGTCCAGAAGAGGGTCCAAAGTCTTCCTCCTATCCGGCAAGAAGAGGACATCCGGACCGGCAAACATCTTCTCCAAGCAGCATCTTCGATCAGCCAATCGGAATTAAGGTAGGAATTTTCTGATTGGCTGATGGAATCAGCCAATCAGAATCAAGTTCAATCCAATCAGCCAATCAGATTGAGCTCGCATTCTATTGGCTGTTCCGATCAGGGGTTAATACTATTTATGATAGGGTTAGTGAGGCGGATTAGGGGTTAATAACTTTATTATAGTAGCGCTCAGGTCCGCTCGGCAGATTAGGGGTTAATAAGTGTAGGCAGGTGTCGGCGACGTTTAGGGGGGCAGATTAGGGGTTAATAAATATAATATAGGGGTCGGCGATGTTAGGGCAGCAGATTAGGGGTACATAGGGATAACGTAGGTGGCGGCGCTTTGCGGTCGGAAGATTAGGGGTTAATTATTTTAAGTAGCTGGCGGCGACGTTGTGGGGAGGTTAGGGGTTAATAAATGTAATACAGGGGTCGGCGGGGTTAGGGGCAGCAAATTAGGGGTACATAAGTATAACGTAGGTGGCGGTCGGCAGATTAGGGGTTAAAAAATTTTAATCGAGTGGCGGCGATGTGGGGGGAGCTCAGTTTAGGGGTACATAGGTAGTTTATGGGTGTTAGTGTACTTTAGGGTACAGTAGTTAAGAGCTTTATGAACCGGCGTTAGCCCAGAAAGCTCTTAACTCCTACTATTTTCAGGCGGCTGGAGTTTTGTCGTTAGAGCTCTAACGCTCACTTCAGAAACGACTCTAAATACCGGCGTTAGGAAGATCCCATTGAAAAGATAGGATACGCAAATGGCGTAGGGAGATCTGCGGTATGGAAAAGTCGCGGCTGAAAAGTGAGCGTTAGACCCTTTAATCACTGACTCCAAATACCAGCGGGCGGCCAAAACCAGCGTTAGGAGCCTCTAACGCTGGTTTTGACGGCTACCGCCGAACTCCAAATCTAGGCCATATTATTTTGCATAGTCTTTAAGGTATTCAGGAGGTCTTCTGTTTTCTCTGAGAGGGTATTTTCGATTAGTATCTAAGGACTGATCATGTGCTATGTTTTCTTCCCCCTCACTGCTCTCTGTGTTATCCATATTATCATCATGTTCTTGAAATAATTTGGGTATATCAGAATCCTCATCTTCTGCATCAGATACGTCAGTGTCCTGTTCTTTGTGTAGTTTCTTGAAGAAAGAAGAATTCCGAGTAATTGTATGTCCATTTCTTACTGCAGTGATCATTGATCCTTGAATTCTTGTAACTGTATATGGGATGACATCATATAAAGTATCCAACTTGTGTCGTCTATCTTGCCGACACAGGACTCTATCTCCAACAGCAAAAAGAGCAGATTTGGTATGATAATATTTATCCGCATAAGCTTTCATCTTGGCTTTGGCAGGACTGTCTTTTTGTATCAAGTCCTTGTTGAGTGTCTCTGTTAGTGAATCATTTATATACAGAATTTTGATCCGTAGTTTGCGATTGAATAACAGCTCTGCAGGTAATCTGCCAGTAGTACATTGGGGAGTTGATCGATAGTCTCTCAGAAAAGAGTATAAATTTTGTTTCCATGGTTTACCTTGCGCTGTAGTTGCCCTTAGAAATTTCCCCATAGAACGCATGAATCTTTAAGCTTCTGCATTAGCTTGTGGCCACAAAGGAGTAATGCGCCTATTTTTAAATCCAAAATATGAAGCAAATTTATTAAACTGAGTACTGTTAAACGGGGGACCATTATCTGTTTTAACAATTTTAGGAATTCCCAATAAAGAGAAAACTTTGTCTAAAACAGGAATAACAGTGACTGAAGATGTTGAGCTGATAACTTCTACTACCAGGTATCTTGAATATTCGTCTATAACCACCATCAAGTAATCTCTAGTAGGTAATGGGCCATAAAAATCGATACTCACATTACACCATGGTGCTTTAGGCAATGAAGACATTTTTAAAGGTTCTTTGTGAGCTCCTGGAGTTGTGGCTTGACACACAATACAATTTCTCACCAACTTTTCTGCTTGTTGATCTATTGATGGAAACCACACTTTTTCTCGTAATAAACTTTTCATTTGAACTATTCCTTGGTGACCTTCATGTGCTAAGGATAATACTTGTTGTTGTAAACATGTCGGAATGACTATTCGATTACCTCACAAGATATTACTGTTGTCATTATTCACTGAGAGTTCTTTGCCAAATCTTGCAAATGACTTCAACTCTTTCCAATGTATTTTGTGAGAATCAGCTGTGTACCATTTTCCATTCTGAACTAATACAGCAAGTTTTTGCAGTATAGGATCAGCTAATGTTGCTTGTTGTATGTATTTCTTCTACACTCAATGCTTTAGGTATAGCATGATTAGTAACAAAATTGATATATTCTTCTGCATCCATGGAACTTGGAGAACTTGTGAATGAATCTGCTGATATAGGATGTCGAGACATATAGAGGCCTATTTAAGAAATGTCTTGCGGACCTGATCCGACAGTGCAGATCAGGTCCGCAAGACATCGCTAAATGAGGAGAGCAATACGCAATTCTTGAGTTCAGTATCAATCTTGTGCCTTAGATTAAATGGAATTCTTCTATGTGATTGTATTACAGGTTTTATATGTGGATTAGTATGCAGCTGTACTTGAAAATCTTTCAATTTACCAATGCCATTAAACAAATGAGAATACTGCTGTACTAGCCGATCTGCTACAGATCCTGTGTCCTTTCTAGGTAAAATTGCATTCATAAGCTTTATAAGTCCCAAACTGGATGAGGTTTCAAAACTCAGAAGAGTAGAATTTTGACCCTTTGCAACATAAAACATAGTTGCTGTTTTTTTGTGTTTAAATGCACATGTGGCTGTAAATTTACCAATGATATTAAGGGGTTTAGTTGATCCATATGCATATATATTTATTTTACTCTATAATAGCTGTGGTTGTGGTTTTAACATGTGAAATGTTTGTTCATCCACTAAATTAACAGCAGATCCTGAATCAATCAATGCAGTGAGTTTAGTGTCATTAATGAGTACATCAACTTGTGGCTGAGTTAGGTTACACATGTTGTTTACTACAAATACATATTTGTCATCATTGTTTGAATATTGTCTAGAACTGACTAGATTTACTTTCCACTGCTCTGATGTATGTGGCTCAGTATGTGATTGAGGTATTTGATACAATTTTGTTCTACATTGCTTTGCAAAATGGTTTCATTTTCCACATGCCCTGCATTGCTTATTCCTTGTTGGACAAGTCCCATTATGTGGATAGAAACCCCCACAGTTCCTGCATAACACACATGAGGTCTGGTTCTTTCTTGTGGGCTGTACTGTTGAACTGTCTTTTTGAACTCTTTGTAATAAACTGATCATCAGTAGATCTATTTTCTATGCTTGCAGCTTGCCTGTCAGCAATTTCTAATGTTCTGCCATAATCAAGTAAATCTTTTAAAGATAGTTCAGATTGTCTTAGTGTATATTTCCTAAGTTTTGAAGAAGTGCAGCTTTGTATTATCTGTGCTTTAATCTTATTTTCAACATTAGAAAACACACACTTCTTTGCTAGTAAACGTAACCTAGTTTGAAATGCATCTAAAGGTTCATCACCCTGTTGTGTTGCCTGTCTGAATATGTATATTTCATACTGAGTGTTCTTTTTAGGGAGAAAATATGTTGTCAGTTTATCTTTAACATCATTGTATGTGTCAGTGGTTGCAGACAAGATATCATACACTTTTTCTCCAGCTAAATGAAGTAGTAAAGCCTTTTCTCTGTTTGCATCAGTAACATCCAAAGCAATAAAGTAATTTTAGAATCTCTGAATCCATTTTAGCCATCTTGGGCCTACTGAGCTAAGTTTTGCATCAGAGTCAAACACAGGGAAGTTGTATTCATTACATGCAGCCATTCGTGTGGGTAATGCAGCAGGTTACTCACTGTTTGCTGAGGCAAAGCAATAAGGTTCAAACATAATCCTCATCGCCAAAATGTAGTGTTTGTAAAACCAGGTGATTTATAAATATATCTGACACAGAGTCCATTTATAAAGCAACTAACTCTACACACTTTTGGCGAGATTACGAGTCTTGCGTTAGCCTTAAAAAGCAGCGTTGAGGGGTCCCAACGCTGCTTTTTAACGCCCGCTGGTATTACGAGTCAGGCAGGTACAGGTGTACAGCTCACTTTTTTTCCCCGATTTTAGCATACTGCAAATCCCCATACGTCAATTGCGTATCCTATCTTTTTAATGGGATTTTCCTAACGCCGGTATTACGATTGCTGGAAAAAGTGAGCTGTACACCCTCTCCTGTCAAGACTCCTACCGTATTTAAAAGTCAGTAGTTAAGAGATTTATGGGCTAACACCGTAACATAAAACTCTTAACTAAAGTGCTAAAAGTATACTAACACCCATAAACTACCTATTAACCCCTAAACCGAGGGCCCCCACATCGCAAACACTTAACTAAAATGTTTAACCCCTAATCTGCCGACCGGACATCGCCACCACTTTAATAATTTTATTTTAACGAGGTACAATAGTTATTAAATAGTTATTAACTATTTAATAACTACCTAGTTAAAATAAGTACAAATTTACCTGTAAAATAAACCCTAACCTAAGTTACAATTACACCTAACACTACACTATAATTAAATTAATTACCTAAACTACATTTAAATTAAATTAAATTTAAATTAAATAAACTAAATTACGGGAAAAAAAAACACTAAATTACAGAAAATAAAAAAGAAATTACAATTTTTTTAAACTAATTACACCTAATCTAATCGCCCTAATAAAATAAAAAGCCCCCCAAAATAAAAAAATCCCTACCCTATATTAAATTACAAATAGCCCATAAAAGGGCTTTTTGCAGGCATTGCCCCAAAGCAATCAGCTCTTTTACCTGTAAAAAAAATACAATACCCCCCAACATTAAAACCCACCACCCACACACCCAACCCTAATCTAAAACCCTAATCTAAAACCCACACCCTCTCCTGGCAAGACTCCTACCACATATAAAGTCAGTAGTTAAGAGTTTTATGGGCTAACGCCGTAGTATAAAACTCTTAACTAAAGTGCTACAAAGTACACTAACAGCCATAAACTACCTATTAACCCCTAAACCAAGCCCCCCCCCCCCACATCGCAAACACTTAACTAAAATGTTTAACCCCTAATCTGCCGACCGGACATCGCCGCTACTTTTTATAAATGTATTAACCCCTAAACCGCCACACTCCCGCCTCGCAAACACTAGTTAAATTTTATTAACCCCTAATCTGCCATCCCTAACATCGCCGACACCTAACTATATTTATTAACCAATAATATGCCGCCCCCAACATTGCAGCTACTATATTAAATTTATTAACCCCTAAATCTAACCCTAACCCCCCTAACTTAAATATAATTTAAATAAAACGAAATTAAATTACTACAATTAAATAAATTAATCCTATTTGAAACTAAATACCTATAAAATAAACACTAAGCTAGCTACAATATAACTAATAGTTACATTGTAGCTAGCTTAGGATTTATATTTATTTTACAGGCAACTTTGTATTTATTTTAACTAGGTACAATAGTTATTAAATAGCTATTAACTATTTAATAACTTCCTAGTTAAAATAAAAACAAAATTACCTGTAAAATAAACCCTAACCTAAGTTACAATTACACCTAACACTACACTATAATTAAACTAATTACCTAAACTACCTACAATTAATTACAATTAAATTAAATAAACTAAATTACGAAAAACAAACACTAAATTACAAAAATAAAAAAAGAATTACAAGAATTTTAAACTAATTACATCTAATCTAATCCCCCTAATAAAATAAAAAAGTCCACCAAAATAATAAAATTCCCTACCCTACACTAAATTACAAATAGCCCTTAAAAGGGCCTTTTGCGGGGCATTGCCCCAAAGTAATCAGCTCTTTCACCTGTAAAAAAAAAATACAATACCCCCCAACATTAAAACCCACCACCCACACACCCAGCCCTACTCTAAAACCCACCCAATCCCCCCTTAAAAAAAGCTAACACTACCCCCTTGATGATCACCCTACCTTGAGACGTCTTCACCCAGCCAGGCACAAGTGGTCCTCCAGAGGGTCTGAAGTCTTCATCCAATTCGGCCAGAAGAGGACCTCCAGACCGGCAGAAGTCTTCATCCAGGCGGCATCTTCTATCTTCATCCTTCCGGAGCGGGTCCATCTTCAAGACATCCGACGCAGAGCATCCTCTTCATCTGACGGCCGACGACTGAATGACTGGTCCTTTAAGTGACGTCATCCAAGATGGCGTCCCTTCAATTCTGATTGGCTGATAGAATCCTATCAGCCAATCGGAATTAAGGTAGGAAAAATCCTATTGGCTGATGCAATCAGCTCATAGGATTGACCTTGCATTCTATTGGCTGATTGGAACAGCCACTAGAATGCGAGCTCAATCCTATTGGCTGATTGGATCAGCCAATTGGAGTGAACTTCAATCCTATTGGCTGATTGCATCAGCCAATAGGATTTTTCCTACCTTAATTCCGATTGGCTGATAGGATTCTATCAGCCAATCGGAATTGAAGGGACTCCATCTTGGATGACGTCACTTAAAGGACCAGTAATTCAGTCGTCGGCCGTCGGATGAAGAGGATGCTCCGCGTCGGTTGTCTTGAAGATGGACCTGCTCCACTCTGGAAGGATGAAGGCAGAAGATGCCGCTTGGATGAAGACTTCTGCCGGTCTGGAGGTCCTCTTCTGGCCGGATAGGATGAAGACTTTGGACCCTCTGGAGGACCACTTGTGCCTGGCTGGGTGAAGAAGTCTCAAGGTAGGGTGATCTTCAAAGGGGTAGTGTTAGGTTTTTTAATGGGGGATTGGGTGGGTTTTAGAGTAGGGTTGGGTGTGTGGGTGGTGGGTTTTAATGTTGGGGGGGTATTGTATTTTTTTTTACAGGTGAAAGAGCTGATTACTTTGGGGCAATGCCCCGCAAAAGGCCCTTTTAAGGGCTATTTGCAATTTAGTGTAGGGTAGGGAATTTTATTATTTTGGGGGCTTTTTTATTTTATTAGGGGGATTAGATTAGGTGTAATTAGTTTAAAATTCTTGTAATTCTTTTTTAGTTTATGTAATTTAGTGTTTTTTTTCGTAATATAGTTTATTTAATTTAATTGTAATTAATTGTATTTAGTTTAGGTAATTAGTTTAATTATAGTGCAGTGTTAGGTGTAATTGTAACTTAGGTTAGGGTTTATTTTACAGGTAAATTTGTATTTATTTTAACTAGGAAGTTATTAAATAGTTAATAACTATTTAATAACTATTCTACCTAGTTAAAATAAATACTAAGTTGCCTGTAAAATAAATATAAATCCTAAACTAGCTACAATGAAACTATTAGTTATATTGTAGCTAGCTTAGGGTTTATTTATAGGTAAGTATTTAGTTTTAAATAGGAATAATTTATTTAATTGTAGTAAATTTATTTAGATTATTTTAAATTATATTTAAGTTAGGGGGTTGTTAGGGTTAGGGTAAGACTTAGGTTTAGGGGTTAATACATTTATTATAGTGTCAGCGATGTTGGCGGCAGATTAGGGGTTAATAAATATAATATAGTTGCGGTGATGTTGGGGGGGCAGATTAGTGGTTAATAACTATAATGTAGGGTTCGGCGATGTTGGGGGCAGTAGATTAGGGGTTCATAAGTATAATGTAGGTGCCGGCGGTGTCCGGAGTGGCAGATTAGGGGTTAATAATATAATGTAGGTGTCAGCGATAGTGGGGGCGGCAGATTAGGGGTTAATAAGTGTAAGATTAGGGGTGTTTAGACTCGGGGTTCATGTTAGGGTGTTAGGTGCAGACATAAAATTAATTTCCCCATAAGAAACAATGGGGCTGCGTTAGGAGCTGGACGCTGCTTTTTTGCAGGTGTTAGTTTTTTTTTCAGCCAGCTCAGCCCCATTGTTTCCTATGGGGAAATCATGCACAAGCACGTTTTGCCAGCTTACCGCTTCCGTAAGCAACGCTGGTATTACAGTGAGATGTGGAGCTAAACTTTTCTCAATGCTCACTTTTCTGAGGCTAACGCCGGCTTGAAGAAAACTTGTAATACCAGCGTTGGCTTAAGGGAGCAGTAAGAAAAAAAGGCTCGTTAGCCCCGCACAGCCTTACTGACAAAAACTTGTAATCTAGGTGTTTATTTAATTTAATTGTAATTAATTGTAGTTAGTTTAGGTAATTAATTTAATTATAGTGTAGTGTTAGGTGTAATTGTAACTTAGGTTAGGGTTTATTTTACAGGTAAATTTGTACTTATTTTAACTAGGTAGTTATTAAATAGTTAAAAACAATTTAATAACTATTGTACCTAGTTAAAATAAATACAAAATTGCCTGTAAAATAAGAATAAACTCTAATATGGCTACAATGTAACTATTAGTTATATTGAAGCTAGCTTAGGGTTTATTTTATAGGTAAGTATTTAGTTTTAAATAGGAATAATTTAGTTAATTATAGTAAATTTATTTAGATGTATTTAAATTATATTTAAGTTAGGGGGGTGTTAGGGTTAGGGTTAGACTTAGGTTTAGGGGTTAATAAATTTAATATACAGTAGTTGCGGCGACATTGGGGGGGCAGATTAGGGGTTAATAAATAAAATGTAGGGTTCGGCGATGTTGGGGGCATCAGATTAGTGGTTTGTATAATGTAGGTGGTAGCGGTGTCCGGAGCGGCAGATTAGGGGTTAATAATATTATTTAGGTGGCGACGATGTCGGGGGCAGCAGATTAGGGGTTAATAAGTGTAAGATTAGGGGTGTTTAGATTCGGGGTTCATGTTAGGGTATTAGGTGTAGACATAAGTTTTTTTTCCCCATAGGAAACAATGGGGCTGCGTTAGGAGCTGAACGCTGCTTTTTTGCAGGTGTTAGGTTTTTTTTCAGCCAGCTCAGCCCCATTGTTTCCTATGGGGAAATCGTGCACAAGCACGTTCAGCCAGCTCACCGCTGACTTAAGCAACGCTGGTATTGAGGTGAGATGTGGAGCTAAATTTTGCTCAACGCTCACTTTTCTGAGGCTAAAGCCGGCTTGCAGAAAGCTCGTAATACCAGTGTTGTCTGAAGTGAGCGCTGAGAAAAAAAGGCTTGTTAGCACCGCACACCATTACCGACAAAAACTCATAATCTAGCCATTTATTTCCTGGTTCCTCACTCTACCAACACTGTCCCCAACCCTGCTTCTTTGCAACAATTATATACATTTACAAGTCAGAGCACAAACTAGGAAGAAAGCATTATATAATATAATATCACAACAGACACCATACCTGCGATTGCGGAATGGCGATCGCTATAACGCATTCCCCATTGATGTCTATGGAGACAAGAAAGTTTGTTATAAATCTAACACCCTAACATAAACCCCTAGTCTAAATACCCCTAATCCGCCACCCTCAACATCGGCAACACTATATAAAGCTATTAACCCCTAATCCGCCACCCCCGACATTGTCAACACTACAATAAATCTATTAACCCCTAATCCCCCACCCACCCTCATCGCTGACACCTAAAAAAAGCTATTACCCCTAGTCTAAATACCCCTAATCCGCCGCCCCCGCATCACAAATACTAAACTAAACCTATTGACCCCTAAACCACCAAACACCCCCATTGCAAATTCTCAACTAAACCTATTAACCCCTAAACCGACAAACACACACATTGTGACAAACTAAATTAAACTATTAACCCCTAAACCTAACACCCCCCAAACTTTAAATTAAAGTTACAATATAACTACCTTAAAATAAATAAAAACTTACTTGTGAAATAAATAAAACCTAAGCTTAAACCATAAATAAATCTAAGAATACAAAATTAAAAAATCCTTACACTACGGGAAAAAAATATATAAACCCAACATTACAAAAATAACAATGTCTAAAATTATGAAAAATAAAAAAAATCTAAGATTACAAAAAATAATAAACTAAATTATCCAAAATAAAAACAATTAACCTAATCTAATACCTCTATAAAAACAAAAAAGCCGCCCCAAAATAAAAACACCCCCTAATCTAACAATAAACTACCAATAGTCATTAAAAGGGCCTTTTGTAAGGAAGTTTAACAGCTCTTTTACATAAGAAATACAAATTCACCCCTAACAGTAAAACCACCCACCCAACCCCCTAAAATAAAAAAGACCTAGCTCTAAAAAAACATGAGCTACCCATTTAAAAAGGGCAATCAGCTCTTTAGTGCCCATTAAAAAACAAAAAAGCCCTAATTTAAAAAAAAAACACCCAAACCCCCCGCCCAAAAAAAACTAACACTAACCCCAAAATAGGTACTCACCATTCCTGAAGTCTGGTGGTGAAGTTCTTCTTCCAGGCAGCTCCAGCTTCATCTAGCGTCAGGCCATCTTCTTTCTTCATCCCGGTGGCGTGGAGCGGATTAGGAGCGGCGGCCGCGCAGACATCCAGCCTGGAGGATCCTCTTCATGCGATCATCCGCCGCACACTGAAGATTGAATGCAAGGTGCCTGTTTTATATTGGGATACCTTGCATTCCTATTGACTGAAATATTAAAATCAGCAAATAGGATGAGAGTTGCTTAAATCTTATTGGCTGATTGAACAACCAACAGGATTTAAGCAACTCTCATCCTATTGGCTGATTTGAATATAAAACAGGTACCTTGCATTTAATCTTCAGTGTGTGGCAGACGATCGCATAAAGAGGAAACTTCATGTTGGATGTCTACGCCACCACAGTTCCAGCCCTGGAAGAAGATCTTTGCCATCTGGATGAAGACTTTGCTCCACCTGTAAGAAGATGGATGTCTGGACTTCAGGAATGGTGAGTACATTTTTTGAGGTTAGTGTTAGGTTTTTTTTTGGGGGGGGTTTAGATTAGTGCTTTTTATTTTTTAGTTTTTAATGGGTAGCAAAAAATCTGATTGCCCTTTATTACTGCCCTAATTTTAGACTTTGTTATTTTTTGTAATGTTATTTTTTTTTTTTTTTTTTTGCAGTGTTAGGATTTTTTAATTTTGTAATTTAGGTTTTTTATTTTTGGTATATATATTTTTTTTTAAATAGTAATGTTAGGTTTATTAATAGTTTAAGCTTAGGTTTTTATATTTTTTTATTTCACAGGTAAATTTTTATTTGTTAGGTAGTTATATTGTAACTTTAATTTAAAGTTAGGGGGGTGTAAGGTTTAGGGGTTAATAGTTTAATTTAGTTTGTCACAATGTGGGGGGTCGGCGGTTTATGGGTTATTAGGTTTATTTAAATAGTAGCGATGTCAACTCTGATGCGCAGGTGGGAAGGTGACATTAATGTTACTTATGATAGACATACGTGGGAGAATATATTTAGCTCCATGGGAAGAGGGTTGATCAGTGCAGATTTACGTGAAAATACCCTCAAGATTGCATTTCGCTGGTATCTAACACCAAATGTTACCTCTCACATGTCACAGGCGGCATCCAATCTATGCTACAGGGGATGTGGGAATATAGGCACCTTTAGACATATGTGGTGGGACTGTGATGGAGTAAAACAGATATGGCATTCCCTTTCCACTTTACTTAGCTCGATCCTAGGGGAAGAGATAGAGCTTGATATTTCTCAAGCTTTATTACACACAGGTTTTAAAAAATATAATAAAGAAATTAATGCCTTTATTAGAATTTTATGCACGACCACAAGAATAGCAATAGCATACCACTGGAAAACGGGGGTACCAACATGGATGGAGGTGAGGAATAAAATAAATAACATGTTTAGAATGTACGAATCTGCCTCATGTATCATGAATACCAGAGAGTCATTTGAGAAGGTGTGGTTCTATTGGGTCCTGAATAACTCCACTACCACTTAACCACTATATAGTGTGGAGGCCTGATTTGGGTGTTGGATCGATAGAAAACATATATACAATAGCAGCGGTGTGTTGGCTCGAGAGGAACTAAGTAGCTTCTACAGAATAATTTCTAAATGCTTCTTTCTTTTGCAAAATGAGATACATGATAGTGTTGCATATTACTTTGATGTGAGTACAAAACCTGTTCTCCCCCCCCCCTACTACTTTTGAAGTCTATTTTTATTTTCTTTATTATTTTATTTTTTTGTCTATATCTCTTTATTTTTAAAGATATGTGTCCAATCCTGCCCATATGTTATTTAATTTTAACCTTTTTTGAAACCTCAGGGCAACTCACTTCCCTTTCCCATCCCTTTATTTTATTTATTTTTTTATTTTTTTGTCTTTCCCTTTTTCTACGTTATATTGAGAGGCATTCATATGAACATGTGATACAAGTTACCCCCCAATTACTGGGGTTTTGATGTACTTGCCTTATGTAACAGTTCACTTGTTGTTATATTCATGTTGGAAAAAACGTAATAAAAATATTTAAACATAAATAGTAGCGATGTGGGGGGTTGGCGTTTTAGGGGTTAATAGGTTTATTTTAGTAGTAGCGATGTGGGGGCGGAGGATTAGGGGTTAATAGGTTTATTTAGTGTTGGTGATGTGGGGGGTCAGCGGTTTTGGGGTTAATAGGTTTATTTTAGTAGTAGTGATGTGGGTGCCGGTGGTTTAGGGGTTAATAGATTTAATTAGGGAGTCGCTATTTGGGGGGTTATAGTTTTTTTTAGTGATGGCGATGCGGGGGGCGGTGGATTAGAGGTTAATACTTTAATTTAGTGTTGGTGATGTGGGTGGGTGGCGGATTGGGGTTAATAGGTTTATTATAGTATTTATGCGGGCGATGGCGGTTTAGGGGTTAATAGGTTAGTGTACTTTTTAACATTTTTGTTATGAGTTTTGTGAAATAGTTTTGTTTCTCAAAATTCATAACTACTGACCTTTGATTGCGGGATGGATCGTGGTGGTAAGCTATAACGCTAGCAGAATAACCGTACCACGCAACCTGTAATAGAGGTGAGCTGAATATTCCCCACTCAAAAGCCATTTTTTGAGTGCGGAATGGATTGTTGGGGTATAGGCTAAAACGCTAACAGTATAGCCATACCCCCGTGACTTGTAATACGGGTGAGCTGACTATGCCGCTCTCAAAGGCCAATTCTTCAGCATTATAGCTATACCGCACAACTTGTAATCTAGGTAATTGTGAGGTACGTTTTTTTGCAAAAGTACTGGCTCATTAGTTTTAATTGTAGAAATTGTGCCATTTTATAACACAGGTTTTACAGTATGAGGAATGTTTTAAAATGCACTGCTAGGATTCCGAAAGCTGCAGCCATGTTTTATTTTGAGATATAAATATCCTGCACTGTTAATCTTTTTTTGAAAACCTAAAACATGCCAAAATAAATAAAACAAAACATTTTTTATGCAATAAACAGACTTAGAAAAAATGTATAATGAGCAATATTACAGTATAATGCATACATTTGTATTGTAAGGAATATTTATTGTGTATTAGTGTTTTGTATGTGTATAAGGTGTAACCGGTAGGTTTCTTGTAACTTCACAATGGGAATCACAGTTTACTTTAAGATGTGGTAAGTTGCGCTCAAACGAACGCTCAAGCAGGAGAACTTTGCTTTTAACTTGTAACACAAGTGCACTGATGCTCATGATATACTTGCGATAGCAGTTTCACACAAGAACAATTTATGCTAGAAATCTGACACAAAGTACCACTCCACTTGTAATCTAGGCCTCAGTATTTAAAATATACAGGCAGATGACAAAACCCTTAGAAAAAAAAAAAAACATTAAGGCAATAAAGAGATCTCACAAATAGTACTCTTGTCCAATATTAACCAATCACCAGAGGCTATATAATACCTCAAGAAAGGTGAACAGAAAAGGCACAGTCAACTATCTGGACAATTGACATTATCAGTAAAACAGAAATATGATAATATATTCTGTACATAACAATACACCAGTGAATGTTTATATAAGAAATTGCTAGTAACAGGATAGTCAATGAAGAACAACGATCCTACTCCGTGATAAGAGTATATATAGGATCAATATACTTAGCTCTAGAGTGCAGAGTATACTCTGAGTGTTGCTGCTAATTGTAGATATGAGTGAGCAGCAGTACATATATAATGTCCTCCTTCACTGATATCTTGCTTGTATATAGTCGTTACTTGGTAGTAGACTTCCTCCGATAGATAGGAAATAGCAGTACTGCCAATCAATATAAATCCAAAGTAAGTCCTAGGGGAGTGAGCTGAAATCTGCTACGCAGCCAGTAACTGTAAAAAAAAAAAACAATCCTAGACACAGAGATATCGGTTCTTTATACCGATGCCTGCTCCCTCAACGAACTCACCTAGAAAAACTTCAAAGACAGCTGAATCAAAAGGAATATTTTGCTTGCTCCGGATATTATAGGGAGTATGCGGTTTATACTCAATGTTGACTGCCAAAAGGGTTTCAATAGCCCTACTAGACACGACAACAACTAAGAATCAATAAAACCTTTTGCTTTCTGCCTTACCGGGCTATGCATAGGTTAATACCAGTAGTCAGCTGTTTTCCACAACTAACGTTCACGGTGTAGGAAAAAATGTGCCTACGTATGTTTCACCTGAGTACAGACTTCTTCCGGGCTTTGTGTGCCAAAACAATGTCTTGTACTACTCTTATAAAAGGCAAAATAATAGGAAGTGCATGTGGTGCAAATGGTCTTGCAAGAGATGTGAGTTGCCTTGTGTATGGTCCTGAACTCAAAAGGTCAGTTTTTCAACCCGATGTCTAGTATCATTTGAGTATAATTGCGATTTAAATACTTTGTAATTTTTGTTGTTGCAATAGATTAAGCAGAAGGGTGCCAGTCCCTTCACCCTTCTTATTAGCTGAATACATGATCAGATCTAAACAGGGACACATGATCGATCTGTCCTACACAGTGCCACATTCAGATAAAGCTCAAAGCATTCAAGGATCCCAAGATAACACTAATTTCTTGTTTTGCCTCTCTATTTACTATTCCCCCTTCTTGTTTCTTTGTTTTTATGTTCTCTGTACATTGTTTTTTTATGTTATTTTCCCCTCTAAATTCAAAGGGTTTAGAAGCAGACTTTACCTTCTTTATTCCATATACAAGCTCATAGTTGATAGAGAGATAGACAGATAGGTGGGCAGAGTTACTGTGGTACTTCACCATATAATTTCTCTGCTCTGATATTAAATTATTTACTTTAATCCTCATAAGTCATCTTTAGTACATGTTATCTATTCTGGTTTTATTTCTGGAACATAAGGAGCATTGTTTTCTCCGCTACATTTACATTACTATTATAGGAAGACAAGAGGCCTTTAAATCGGGGGATTTGGTGCTACCCACCCTTATCCATGATAAGGAATTAGTAAGGGTGGGATGGGTAGCGCTAAAAAAGCTAGGGTGTGAATATATAACTCTATTTAAAACTCTATATAAAAGTTGACTGCTAATATAAGTTTTAAAATTCGATTTTACTATTCATATGAAGCATATACTGTATAAAAAACACCAGTTCACAAAGAAATCAGTGCATAAAAAATTACGTCAAAATATAAAAGTAACAATTCTAAGTCTATAAGTTGTGGCCACAACTAAAATACTTTCAGGAATGCCATCAGGGGGTGACAGGGGTGACTCATGAGGTGACTCATGGGGGCCCCATGAAGCAAGAACTAAAAAAAAAAAAAAAATTTTTTTTTTAAATTTGGGCAGCCACCAGTGGGTACTACAGCACAGTCCTAATCGAGCATGGGAAATGTTATTATATGGAGTAAAGTATTAGCATTTGAGAGGATTTCTTAGTGTGCACTAAACCACTATGCGCAGTGTGAGACAGACTTGGTACTTTGTACAGTGTGTGCCTGAGTCAGAGGGCAGATCACTTTCATTTGCAGAGGAGGTAGGACTTACTTAGCAAATGTTTATTTCTTTGTGCAATTTTGGATTGTAACTTCAGTGTGGTAGTAGTTGTTTAGTGGGGCTAGGGGTCCATAAAAACACATTTTTTAGCAGCAGTGTATTTATGATTTTTTGACTATGCTGTAGAAATTCTATATTTAAAACCATGCAGAAATGTTTCCTCCTCAATACACAAATGGTAGATGCCCTTTTGGCAGATATGCATTTTATACATATATATATATATATATATATATATATATATATATATATATATATATATATATATATATATATATATATATATATATATATATATATATATACATTACAGTTTACTGCCCCTTTATGCAAGGACTTTCCAGATGCAAGGAGGCACTTTATCTAATATTTTTACATCTGCATAAAATTTTATACTCTCAGACTAAGATTGCTCAGTGTTGACAGACACTGACAGAGACAGGTTAACTTAAATCTGTTCAATTTACACTACAGCTGACTTAATTTTGAAATACATACCAACAAGCCTAAATCCTGCATTTAACCAGATCTTATGGTATGAGTACCACAGCTTATGGTCCCACCAAGATCATATAGTACAGCATTTTCAGAATCCATAAGTACAGCTGACAGCTGGGAAAATTTGTACACTATATTTGAAGTGGTGCTCTTGGTTGGGGAAAATGGGGAAAAACAAATAAACATATGTCAACCTTTTAAAGGTGCTTTTCTTCATCTAGCCATCTACCCAGCTCATTAATGTACAATTTTGAATTAATAGAATTATTTTTGTTTGCACATTTACAAATATGATTCTTTAAAAAGGTATCTCTTAATTTCTAAAAATTTTTTTTATCATGCATGTCACACACTGTTGATTTAGGGGATGCAAGGTGCATAAATGTTTCCTCCTGTGAGTGTTTCTGTGGGTGTCTGTGTTTATGTCTTTGTGCTTTGGTTTGTGTCTCTATGAGTGTGTATGTATTTTTTATCTGTGGGTCTCTCTGTGAGGGTGGGCGTGTATGTCTTTGTGCATTCTCTGTGGATGTCTGTGAGGGTGTGTGCATACAGGGAGTGCAGAATTATTAGGCAAGTTGTATTTTTGAGGATTAATTTTATTATTGAATATCAACCATGTTCTCAATGAACCCAAAAAACTCATTAATATCAAAGCTGAATAGTTTTGGAAGTAGTTTTTAGTTTGTTTTTAGTTATAGCTATTTTAGGGGGATATCTGTGTGCGAAGGTGATTATTACTGTGCATAATTATTAGGCAACTTAACAAAAAACAAATATATACCCATTTTAATTATTTATTTTTACCAGTGAAACCAATATAACATCTCAATATTCACAAATATACATTTCTGACATTCAAAAACAAAACAAAAACAAATCAGTGACCAATATAGCCACCTTTCTTTGCAAGGACACTCAAAAGCCTGCCATCCATGGATTCTGTCAGTGTTTTGATCTGTTCACCATCAACATTGCGTGTAGCAGCAACCACAGCCTCCCAGACACTGTTCAGAGAGGTGTACTGTTTTCCCTCCTTGTAAATCTCACATTTGATGATGGACCACAGGTTCTCAATGGGGTTCAGATCAGGTGAACAAGGAAGCCATGTCATTAGATTTTCTTCTTTTATAACCTTTCTTGCCAGCCACGCTGTGGAGTACTTGGACGCGTGTGATGGAGCATTGTCCTGCATGAAAATCATGTTTTTCTTGAAGGATGCAGACTTCTTCCTGTACCACTGCTTGAAGAAGGTGTCTTCCAGAAACTGGCAGTAGGACTGGGAGTTGAGCTTGACTCCATCCTCAACCCGAAAAGGCCCCACAAGCTCATCTTTGATGATACCAGCCCAAACCAGTACTCCACCTCCACCTTGCTGGCGTCTGAGTCGGACTGGAGCTCTCTGCCCTTTACCAATCCAGCCACAGGCCCATCCATCTGGCCCATCAAGACTCACTCTCATTTCATCAGTCCATAAAACCTTAGAAAAATCAGTCTTGAGATATTTCTTGGCCCAGTCTTGACGTTTCAGCTTGTGTGTCTTGTTCAGTGGTGGTCGTCTTTCAGCCTTTCTTACCTTGGCCATGTCTCTGAGTATTGCACACC
The DNA here is from genome assembly GCF_027579735.1 of Bombina bombina. Classification (NCBI taxonomy): domain Eukaryota; kingdom Metazoa; phylum Chordata; class Amphibia; order Anura; family Bombinatoridae; genus Bombina; species Bombina bombina. The sequence continues at coordinate 989,661,038 of NC_069499.1, read as the reverse complement.
TTGTGCTTTTGGGCACTCCAGTGATGTTGCAGCTCTGAAATATGGCCAAACTGTTGGCAAGTGGCATCTTGGCAGCTGCACGCTTGACTTTTCTCAGTTCATGGGCAGTTATTTTGCGCCTTGGTTTTTCCACACGCTTCTTGCGACCCTGTTGACTATTTTGAATGAAACGCTTGATTGATCGATGATCACGCTTCAGAAGCTTTGCAATTTTAAGAGTGCTGCATCCCTCTGCAAGATATCTCACTATTTTTTACTTTTCTGAGCCTGTCAAGTCCTTCTTTTGACCCATTTTGCCAAAGGAAAGGAAGTTGCCTAATAATTATGCACACCTGATATAGGGTGTTGATGTCATTAGACCACACCCCTTCTCATTACAGAGATGCACATCACCTAATATGCTTAATTGGTAGTGGGCTTTCGAGCCTATACAGCTTGGAGTAAGACAACATGCATAAAGAGGATGATGTGGTCAAAATACTCATTTGCCTAATAATTCTGCACTCCCTGTATGTCTTTGAGCTTTTTCTGTGGGTGTCTCTGTGAGGGTGTGTGTATGTTTGTCTTTGTGTATTTTCTCTGGATGCCTCTGTGAGGGTGGGTGTGTATGTCTGTGTTTTCTGTGGATGTCTCTGTGAGGGTGTGTGTGTGTATGTATGTATGTATGTATGTCCGTGTTTTCTGTGGATGTCTCTGTGAGGGTATGTGTTTTATGTGGGTGTCTCTGTGAGGGTCTGTGTATGTCTTTGTGTGTTTTCTGTTGATGTCTCAGTGAGAGTATGTGTATGTATGTCTTTCTGTGTTTTTTATGTGGTTGTCTCTCTGTGTGTGTATATCTTTGTGTGTTTTCTGTGGGTGTTTCTGTGTGTGTGTGTGTGTGTGTGTGTGTATGTCTTTGTGTGTTTTCTGAGGCTGTCTCTGTTGGTGTTTCCTTGGGTGTATGTGCAAGTTTGAGTTTGTGTGTGTGTGCCCATTGTCTGTTCCTTTTTAGGACATTTTGACCTTACTACTAATTATTCACATCTTTCTACAGATTTTGAGACTAACAAGACCTTTCCGGAAGTAACCAATCCACCATTTAACCTTTAAATTATTGTTTAGGCAGTTCAGGGCCCTTCCTTTCAGCCACTGCATGCTGTTGTCATAATTTAGTTGTCATCTTCCTTTACAAAAAGATAATCAGAACTCCATATTTTGTTTTCTAAATCTCCTTTTTTTTTTTTTTTTTTTACAAAACTGTAGTTTACCTCATTACTTGTCAGGTCAATGTAAACAAGTGCTAAGTGTCTGTTTGGGTATCTGTGTCTGAGTGTGTTTCTTTGCGTGTCTGCTAGAGTGTCTATATGTGAATCCTTATGTGTGAGTATGTTTGCGTGTTTCAGTGTATGAGTGTGTCTGTGTGTGTGTGTGTTACTACCTTTACAACATTTCCAAGTTTAAATAGAAAATTAAGAATAAAGTGCATATACGTTTTAGTCACTTGGTCAAAAATTGCACATGTCAAAGGAGGGGGGGGGGGGCCTGATCAATGGTTGAGTCAGGGGCCCCAAAATTTCTAGTGGCGGCTCTGAGAACTTTAAACGTTATCTTGCTTTTTGCGTTTAGTGGATGTGGTGTTTTAGGGAGTTTGTATGATAAGGTTTGGCATCTCAAGCTTCTTTTTAATGTGATATTTTATAAGATAACCTCATAAATATGAAAGACTCTATTCCATCTACCTCGTTCTATACAGGGAGTGCAGAATTATTAGGCAAATGAGTATTTTGACCACATCATCCTCTTTATGCATGTTGTCTTACTCCAAGCTGTATAGGCTCGAAAGCCTACTACCAATTAAGCATATTAGGTGATGTGCATCTCTGTAATGAGAAGGGGTGTGGTCTAATGACATCAACACCCTATATCAGGTGTGCCTAATTATTAGGCAACTTCCTTTCCTTTGGCAAAATGGGTCAAAAGAAGGACTTGACAGGCTCAGAAAAGTCAAAAATAGTGAGATATCTTGCAGAGGGATGCAGCACTCTTAAAATTGCAAAGCTTCTGAAGCGTGATCATCGAACAATCAAGAGTTTCATTCAAAATAGTCAACAGGGTCGCAAGAAGCATGTGGAAAAACCAAGGCACAAAATAACTGCCCATGAACTGAGAAAAGTCAAGCGTGCAGCTGCCAAGATGCCACTTGCCACCAGTTTGGCCATATTTTAGAGCTGCAACATCACTGGAGTGCCCAAAAGCACAAGGTGTGCAATACTCAGAGACATGGCCAAGGTAAGAAAGGCTGAAAGACGACCACCACTGAACAAGACACACAAGCTGAAACGTCAAGACTGGGCCAAGAAATATCTCAAGACTGATTTTTCTAAGGTTTTATGGACTGATGGAATGAGAGTGAGTCTTGATGGGCCAGATGGATGGGCCCGTGGCTGGATTGGTAAAGGGCAGAGAGCTCCAGTCCGACTCAGATGCCAGCAAGGTGGAGGTGGAGTACTGGTTTGGGCTGGTATCATCAAAGATGAGCTTGTGGGGCCTTTTCGGGTTGAGGATGGAGTCAAGCTCAACTCCCAGTCCTACTGCCAGTTTCTGGAAGACACCTTCTTCAAGCAGTGGTACAGGAAGAAGTCTGCATCCTTCAAGAAAAACATGATTTTCATGCAGGACAATGCTCCATCACACGCGTCCAAGTACTCCACAGCGTGGCTGGCAAAGAAAGGGTATAAAAGAAGAAAATCTAATGACATGGCCTCCTTGTTCACCTGATCTGAACCCCATTGAGAACCTGTGGTCCATCATCAAATGTGAGATTTACAAGGAGGGAAAACAGTACACCTCTCTGAACAGTGTCTGGGAGGCTGTGGTTGCTGCTGCACGCAATGTTGATGGTGAACAGATCAAAACACTGACAGAATCCATGGATGGCAGGCTTTTGAGTGTCCTTGCAAAGAAAGGTGGCTATATTGGTCACTGATTTGTTTTTGTTTTGTTTTTGAATGTCAGAAATGTATATTTGTGAATGTTGAGATGTTATATTGGTTTCACTGGTAAAAATAAATAATTGAAATGGGTATATATTTGTTTTTTGTTAAGTTGCCTAATAATTATGCACAGTAATAGTCACCTGCACACACAGATATCCCCCTAAAATAGCTAAAACTAAAAACAAACTAAAAACTACTTCCAAAAATATTCAGCTTTGATATTAATGAGTTTTTTGGGTTCATTGAGAAGATGGTTGTTGTTCAATAATAAAATTAATCCTCAAAAATACAACTTGCCTAATAATTCTGCACTCCCTGTATGGGCCTAGATCCAATGTAACTCCACTAGAAAAGAAATCTCACTAAACAGATTTCATACATACATTTTAGCAACATGATCAAACTTAAATCTCAACTATTTAGGGAAAGTGAATGTAGTAGTTAGCTAGCAAGGATTTTTGAGTTTAAGGACTTGTTAGTTTGGGGTACCTTGGTAATTATCTATTATTGTGTAAGATGTTGATTAGATAGTTGGTGCCATATAGAAGAAGAAGAGAAACCAAGAAAAAGAATGTGATATTTTATGTTTGCAATAGATATATATGCACATGTGTTTATACCATTATAGTCAATGTTTGCAGTATTTAAATCTTGTTAAATCTTCATTTCATTGTTTTCTTGTTTAGCTTTTTTTCACACAGAACGCATACATTTATTAAAACTTGTCATTTGGTATTGTTTATTTTATTGTTTTGTGTTGGCTCTTATTGACTTGGCCAAATTAAATATGATCTCACTTTTTTTTTAATAGAGGATACATTTAGTATAGCAAGTTTTGTTTTGCTTCCTGTTTCAGATCCTGCCGAATAGAAATGTAATTCTCTTTTCTATCACATTTTTGTGTGGAGTAATAAAAATAAGATAGGTATAGGGTGAGAGTAATTGAAAAAATAATTTTTGTTCTGCAAAGACAAAAACATTTTTATAGTTTAAGAATACAGTACATTCACAATAAATGTATTAGTGACAAAAAATACTTGGGGCGAGATTACATATGCGGCGTCGCCCACAAAAGCCGGCGTCTGCTAATTTTAGGCAGATGTAGCAATCACATATATACGGCGCGTATATTTTACCCGTCGGTCGCTGTTTTTACTCCCATAAGCTAACATAGGACCGGCATCGCAAGTTGGTATCACATATTCAGTGCAAGGACTTTCACGGCGAAAATGGAGAAATTTTACATTTTACATTAAAAACGACAAATGAACCCCTAACAGTAAAACTCCCACCCACCCTACCCCACAAAATCTAATCTGGGGTATCTTGCATTCCTATTGGCTGAAAATGTCAAATCAGCCAATAGGATGAGAGCTACTTAAATTAGATTTGATTTAACTTTTATTAGATTTGGTTTAAATTTTTATTTTGAATAATTTCGTTTATTTTGTTCAGTAATCTTAAATTTTGTTATTCTTTGTAATATTAGATTTTTATTTTTATTTAATCTTAGGTTCGTTTTTTTATGTAAATAGGTTTTTTTATGTAAAGATAGGATTTTTTCTTTTTGTTAATTTTTTTAATTAATTTTTAAAGGTAGTCTTTTTTATTTTATGTAATTGTAGTTAATTGGGGTTAATTTAGGGGGTGTTAGGTAAGGGGGCTTAGTGATTAGATTAATACCTTGTATTGCGGGGGATGGCGATTTAGGGGTTAATAGGTTAATTAGGTAGATTGCGTTGTTGGGGGTTGGCAGATTAGGGGTTAATAGTTTTAATAGGTAGTTTGCAATGTGGAGGGTTGGCGGATTAAGGGTTAATAGGGTAATTAGGTACTTTGCATTTTGGGGGGATGGCGGGATAGCGGTTAATAGTTTTGATAGGTATTTTGTGTTGTGGGGGGATGGCGCATTAGGGGTTAATACATATATATATATACATTTTTTTTATTAGTTGCATTGTGGGAGATGGCGGATATAGGGGTTTTGACATGTTGGGTTAATTTTTTGGAGGTGGGTTAGACTTTTACTGGCGATAAAACTTTTTTTTTTTTTCTTATGCGCTGGCATAAGTCACTGGTGACTCCAGAAATGTCTATTTCCACACATTTCTGTACCTCACCAGTTTATCCGAATTACGGCAGTATATGATCTGCCGGCACCATATTTGTGATTCACCCAATGTGCAAGGTTAATTTACGGGCGGTATGGGTTTCAGCAGTTGTGCTGAAACCTACACCGTATATGTAATATCGCCCTTGATTTCTTTTATTGATTATTATATTTAATTTCCATTACTACAGATAGTATTATTTCTAAAATACCTCCTATTTGGAGTCTTGTTTACCTCATAAAGAATATAAATACAACTGCATGCTTAAAAACTATTATTATTTGTTTTTTGGGGGTTTTTTTTCTTCAGAAGGTCCAATCTCTGTGTAAGGTACTTATGTGAGATACTGATAAAGGTCCCTCAGAGAAAACGTTGGTGAGGATAGGCTATCTCTTTATAAATGATAACGGAATAGTATTTAATTCATTTTTCCTCACCCTGTTCTGTAAACTAGATCTATCTTCTACAATAGATTAAAATATGATTTCTGAAGATTAATAACTGGTCTGAAGAGACTGATCTGCAGAGCTATATTTTTTATGTTCTTTTCCTTTTTTTTATTGTATCGTGGGATAATCTTCATGCATGTGTCGTTTGTCTTTAACTATATATATGTAATTGTTGCATTTATTCAAATTAATATGTGGGGCTATGTCAGCTATACCACTACATGGTTAAAGATTTGTTCTGTGTGGGAAATGTAGCAGACGCTAATAGCGTTTAATGTATCCTGTTGTTTCCACAGCAGTGGGAGGGGAAAATCCTGCTCTTGCATTGTTAAAATATTTACAAAGTATTTAGCACGGTGTTTATATAAGTGTGTTTGTGTGTGTGTGCGTGGTACCAGAACTGACAGCGTGAAAGAACTATTTAAGTGTATTGCATATTTTTGGGATGTGTTTCTTGTAATTATTTGTTAATTGCTATAAATAATGGAAGCAGATTGAATTTATAACTACATTGCAATATTATAGAATAAGTTCATAATACCAAGACAATTAACGATAAGAGAAAAAAAGTTAAAGCAAAAAGTATTTATTATAAGACATTTCTTTCAATTTATATATTTTATTAAGAAAGTAATGAATGTTTGTGTGACATTTATATTTTACACTCTATTTGCAGATGCTAATAAATGATACATATGAGTAATCCTTGTGGTTTTGGGATTGATAGGCAGTTCAAGTTTCTCTTGGGAATTTGGTACCAAGAAAGGGCTAGATTACAAGTGGAGCGCTAATTTATCGCACTGTTGCCCGTTTGCGGGTGTGAGCAATAAATAACCAGCATTTACAAGTGGCTTGCAAAATTAACCAAAGATGAAATCTCTGGTTAATTTTATAAATGTGCCCAAATGTCCCAAAAATCAGCGGCTGTGATGTGTTAGAAAAAAAAAAAACAGCACTGAAAAGCGCCTTTACATTGCGGTCTATGAGAACTGTGTGTTCCCAGTAAATATATATGTATATGCTATGTATATGTGTGTGTTCATATGTGTATATACACATATTAACACATAAATATAGATGTATAAAGTCATATACACATATATTTACAATATGCTGACATCGCTGCACAACTTACCCCCTTCAATGTGCTTTGGTTCTGTGCCATGTATGACGGCATCAGAACGAGGTTCCTATTGGAACCAATGGAAGCGCTCTCTCATGAGTACAATGCTTCCCAGCAATGCGAACACGAGGTTGCATTCGCATTGCTGTCAATTTGTTATAGCAGCTCACATAAGGTGCATTGGTATTACTCAGTGGAGGTAATATCGCGAAAGTGATATTTAGCGCTCCACTTGTAATCTGGTCCTAAATTTTTACCAAATTGTTTTTCCACTACTGAAGTTGTAAGTGACTTTGCCCACATGACATGGATCCCCTGTACCAATAACGTGGTAAGTTCCATGTCGTAAGCTAAGAACCTCTGTGACTTTGGGCTGGGTTAGAGACCTGAAAACAAATAAGACATCTTTGTAAGACATTCTGTTTGGGCTCTGGGGCTATAAAAGTGCACTTTGTGTGCCTAAGATTGTATGTGTTTACAAAGTGTGGAAGTTGAGATTATGGGGCCTATTTACTATGGTGCGAGCGGACATAATATAGCGGATCATGTCCGCTGCACATCGATAAATGGCGACAGCATATGCTGTCAGCATTTATCATTGCACCAGCAGTGCAATGCCGCCCCGTTCAGATTTGCGGCCAATCGGCTGCTAGCAGGGGGTGTCAATCAACCCAATCGTATTCGATCGGGTTGATTTCTGTCTGCGGCCTCAAAGCAGACAGATAGATTATAGAGCAGCGGTCTTTAGCCTGAAGTCTTGCCAGAAACACAGGGCATCAAGCTCCATACGGAGCTTGATAAATATGCCCCTTTGGATTATTATATTAATGTGACAAATTTACAGCATTTATTCTTTAACATGCTATTGGGTTTCTTGGTAGTCAGTTATATTTCTGTCTATCTATCTGTGCACAGATGGACATATTTCTACAGAAAACCGCAGCAAACAGTGTTTCCACTGTATCTCAGAATTATGATTTAAGATATGCAGAAAGGTTTTTATCTCTCATGTCACGTAACTAATACAGTATACCTATGTCTGAGATGCCCTAATTTGCTGAATTTCACCCTGGATGTGACTGCTAGAAATCATATATATGTATATGCTATGTATATGTGTGTGTTCATATGTGTATATACACATATTAACACATAAATATAGATGTATAAAGTCATATACACATATATTTACAATATGCTGACATCGCTGCACAACTTACCCCCTTCAATGTGCTTTGGTTCTGTGCCATGTATGACGGCATCAGAACGAGGTTCCTATTGGAACCAATGGAAGCGCTCTCTCATGAGTACAATGCTTCCCAGCAATGCGAACACGAGGTTGCATTCGCATTGCTGTCAATTTGTTATAGCAGCTCACATAAGGTGCATTGGTATTACTCAGTGGAGGTAATATCGCGAAAGTGATATTTATCATTTATTCTTTAACATGCTATTGGGTTTCTTGGTAGTCAGTTATATTTCTGTCTATCTATCTGTGCACAGATGGACATATTTCTACAGAAAACCGCAGCAAACAGTGTTTCCACTGTATCTCAGAATTATGATTTAAGATATGCAGAAAGGTTTTTATCTCTCATGTCACGTAACTAATACAGTATACCTATGTCTGAGATGCCCTAATTTGCTGAATTTCACCCTGGATGTGACTGCTAGAAATCAGTTGTTTCATCATGGGCTAATTGTTTTTTTTTTTAATAAATCATTTTTATTGGTGTTTTAAACAAACAAACAATACAGTACAATAAACACTACAATAACGTGTCTGTTACAGTATTTTTTTGTTACAATGATCAAAATTGTCACAAGTTTGTGTTTTAGTCCTTTTGAAGATGAAGGCCTCCCATTGCCAACCAGGAAATTAAAAGTACGCTAAGAGGAAAAATAATACAGTATAAAGCAAGACATTTCTTTCTATCCTGCTACATTGGTTTGTCTCGGGTCTGAGCCATAAACACAGGTCTGGCGGAGTCCCAAAGGAATTTTATATCTAGGAAAGTGTCAAGTCTTTGGGTTTTGAAGAAGCCATATTCTTCTAGTACTAGTGTGTCGTCGGTGTGAGTTATTAGCTCCTTCCATGTGGGGGCTGCTGTGCTCTTCCACTTTCTAGCAATTAGTGTTTTAGCCGAATTGATGGTGAATTGCATCAGACGTTGGCGTAAATAGTCTACTTTCCTGGGCAACAGGTTCAGTATTGCTATGGTAGGAGTTAGTTGAAAGGGGGAGTTAAGAATAATTTGTATCAGGGATTCAACGTGGAGCCAGAAGGGGTGTATAACAGGACAATCCCACCACATATGTAGCATTGTTCCTTTTTGCTCACAACCCCTCCAACATTTGTCTGAGGTGGTGGGGTATATACTTTTTAACCTAGTGGGTGTAAGGTACCATCTTGATAAGACTTTATAATTCAGTTCTATCATTTTTGTTGAGGTGGAAGAAATTTTGGTGCAGCGGAAGATGTACTTCCATGTTTGCCTGTCTAATTCAGTTTTCAGTTCTAAGTGCCATTTGTTTGTGAAAGTCGGTAAGTCTGTTGTGTGTTGAGTCAGTAAGAGAGACTTGGCTAGTGATAGGGAGTGTCTAAGTGTATTATGAGTTGAGCAGCTTGTTTCAAAGGGTGTTAGTGGTCTGGTCCCGTCAGAACTGTGATCGGATGTGTCCAGTAGGTGTGTTAGTTGTTTGTGTTTGAGCCAGCTAGAAAATGCCCCGTTCAGGTATTGTTGTAGGTCTTGGCGCGTTTTCACTCTTTTGCCTGTCAACAGTTTATGTATGGGAATTGTGTATCCTACTTCTGGGTGTGATGCTGTGGGCTTTGTGAAATCTAAACCACCTAGAAACTCAGCGTTTGGAGACATAGGCGACATAGGGGATCTATAGGTGGAAATGTGAGGTTGGGTTTTGGTGATTTTGTTCCAGTTTTCAAAAACACTACTGTAGAGGGGGTATATGCTTTTTATGTCACTTCTATAGGATGGGGGTAGCCAACATAAAGTTCCAGCATTCGGGATTCGTAAGATATGTGAGTCTATGGACACCCAGGCTTTGGTCATAGAATTCCTGTGCCAGTCGAGTATTCTCTGGAGACTAATCGCCTTATAATAGACGTCTAGACAGGGGAGTCCCAAACCACCCTCTCCCTGCTGTCTGTACAGTGTCGTTTTGCTAACTCTTGGTTTGACCGTACCCCATATATACTTGTTTAGGATGTTCTGGAATCTACAAAGGAACGGAGTGGGTACCTTAATAGGAACTGCCTGCATGATATATAGGATTCTAGGTAACGTAGTCATCTTTAGCGTCTGGATTCTGCCCCACCACGAGAAGGGTTTTTTGGACCATGAATTTAGTTCTGTTTGTGTGGAATTGAGTAAGTTTGAATAGTTAAGTTGGAATAGTAATCTGTGGTTTGGTGTGAGATGAGTTCCTAGGTATTTTAATGCAGTGGTTTGTAGTTTATAGGGAGTGCGACTTACAAGTATGTTTAAGTCAGATTTAGGGAGATTAATATTCATCAATTCAGATTTGGTGTAGTCTATAGAAAAATAGGAAAGGTCTCCAAACTTTTTGAATTCGTGTGTGACTGCTTCTAGGGAGGTAAGTGGAGAGGCGAGAGACAAGAGGACATCGTCTGCATAAAGAGACACTTTGTAGTTATTACCCCCTAAAGGTATCCCTACTATTTCCTCGTTTTCTCTAATACGTGCCGCCAACATTTCAATGCTGAGGACAAACAGTATGGGGGAAAGAGGGCAACCCTGTCTTGTCCCATTACTTATGTTAAGGTTATCTGAAAGGAGGCCGTTTATCCTAACTTTTGCAGTTGGTGAGAGGTACAATGCCTTGATTCTATTAATTATTGTGGCCCCAAACCCAAATTTTTGTAATGTGGAGAAAAGAAAATCCCAATTTAGACGGTCGAAAGCCTTTTCGGCGTCTGTGGATAGGAAGACTGTTTTAATGTTATTGGCTTTTGCGTATTCCATCAGCTGGAGTGCCCTGATGGTGTTGTCTCTTGCCTCTCTCCCCCCCACAAACCCCGTCTGATCAGCGTGTATAAGTGTTGGTAGGATCGGGTTTATGCGTGATGCTATAATTTTGGCAAGGATTTTAAGATCAGTATTTAAAAGCGAAATGGGCCTAAAATTAGATGGGGAGTCTTGATCTTTTCCAGCTTTAGGGATTACTGAGATATGTGCTTCTTTCATTAGCATTAGGAGGTGTCCTTCCTCATCCAAAGTGTGGAACAGGGATAGAAGGGGAGCAACTAGTAGATCTTTGAATGTCTTATAATATTTATTTGTAAGGCCGTCCGGACCAGGGCTTTTCCCGGATGGCAGGTCTGATATGGCTTTCAGAATTTCATGTGCAGTAATCGGTGAGTCTAGGCTCTGCCTTTGTTGTTCGGAGAGCGAGGGAACTGATATCGAGTCTAAATAGGCTAGTATATCTTGCTTATTCGGGGGTGATTTGGTAGTCGATAGATTATAAATATGTTCATAATATTTCCTAAAAGTTTCAGCAATGTTTGGGCTATCATGGATTGTGTGTCCGTCCGTATCTTTAATAGAATATATATGGTTCGTTGAGGCTTTCTTACGTAGGGCTCTGGCTAACAGAGGGCCAGATCTATTGCCTCCGTGAAAATATACTTTTTTAAGGGCAAGGGCTCTTTTATGTGCTGCTCTTTGTAAGTAGTTGTTAACTGCGCTCCTAGCGGCCGTTAGGTTATCTAGTGTCGTATCACTGCCGGGGTTAAGTTTGTGTGCGTTTTCTGCTAGTTGCAGATGTCGGGTGAGGTTATTGTATTCTAAGTTTTGGGCCCTTCTTTTCCTTGCGCTGAGCTGTATAAAGCTGCCCCTAACAACTGCCTTATGGGCTTCCCATAACGTACTGATGTTGTCTACAGAGTTAGTATTGTGTCTGAAATATTCTTCTATTGTTTGTTTAAGTTTGGTGACTAAGTCTGGGTCATGTAGTAATGAGTCATCTAGTCTCCATACAGTATGTCGTAGAGGTTTATTTACCCAGTCCAGTTCTAGACTAATCGTCGAGTGATCCGTCCATGCTGCCGTATAGAATTCTGTATGTGATGCTAATGACATGGTATTATGGTCTACAAGGAAATAATCGATCCTTGAAAAGGATCTTTGTGTATGTGAGTAGTGTGTGAATTCTTTTTTCTGTGGGTGTTGCAGTCTCCAGATATCGACTAAGGTATTTACTCGCAGGCAGTCAATTATATTTTGAGGGTTGTAGTTACTACAGGTCTTTTTGTTGGATGAACTATCTATCTTTGGGTTTAGTGTTACGTTTAAGTCACCTCCTACCACCACTGCGCCTGATTGTAGTTCTAAGATTCTGTTACTGGCTCCTCTTAGAAATCTAAGCTGGCCCGTGTTAGGGGCATACAAGCATGCAAGGGTCACTTGCGTGTTAAAGAGAAGCCCTGTGAGGATCAGGATTCTCCCCTCCGGGTCCTCAAATTTATTAGTAAGTTGGAAATGAGTGTTTTTATGGAATAGGATTCCCACTCCTGCTACTTTCTTTAGGGGATGGGAGTTGAAAACCCCCACCGGGTATTCTGGGGACGAAAATCTTGGGGGGTCTCGCCCCAAAAAATGGGTCTCCTGAACGAAGACTATGTCTCCTTTATGCTTCCTGAAGTGATTTAATGCAATTGACCTCTTAGTGGGTGAGTTAAGGCCCCTGCAGTTTTGTGATAAAAGTTTAAGTTGGTGTGAGGACATGTTTAATGTTGAAAAATGGTGTAGTGTTGAAGAGGCGACTGAGATAGAATGAAGGGTACCTTATAAGAGAGCAGAGTAGTCCTGTCGATAAGATAAGGTGGTCTGGAGCGTCGTGAGAGAGCATGTGGGTTATATCGTGAGTCGCAGAGTTTTTCTGAACCCTATTAGTGATGTCATTCTTTCTGTGTACATGGCAGACCCGAACTGATTGGCATAAGCTACCTTCTGTATCTATGGTGACAAAAATCGTTATTGTACATGCAGTAACAAACATAATAAACAAAACAATGACTAACAAGAAACAAGAAACAGGGAACAAACATTGAGCCAGGCTATAGGTCGCCCTGGCTGTATGGGGGAAAATAAACATGAAACCGAACACAGTTTAGCTAGGGAGTGCTTGAAACATTCATATGATATCTGATATAGCCTATTTCTGTATATTTACCCTAAGGTATACTATATTTCTTCATATAGTAGCTTTGCGGACCTCCTAAGAGGTTAAATAAAGGGTACATATTCAAACCATGGGTGGTGAATTCTTGTCATTGCATCTTGGCAAATTAGGGGTTGGTATGCGTAGGGCTGTGCAAAATTCCTCCAGGTCTCCTGGTTCTTTATATGTGATTATTTTGTTGTCTTTGTTAACTCTGATACTAAATGGGTAGCCCCACCGGTATTGGATCGCGTGATCACGCAAATGTTCTCTTAAGTATTTTGCCTCTCTTCTGTTGGCCAGGGTAACCGGGCTCAGGTCTGCATATATCTGAATTTGCTTCCCTTCAAAAGTGATTGGGGAGATTTTCCTGGCTGCTTGGGCTATTACCTCCTTGTCTTGGTATTTGTGGAATTTTAAAACAATGTCTCTGGGAGGTTCCGAATCTTTTGGTCTAGGCCTCAAGGCCCTGTGGGCCCTATCTAGTTGAAGAGGTAAGGAAGTGGGGTCGTTTGTCAGGAACTTGAACAAATTCTGCAGGTATTGAGGTATATGCTCTCCTGTAATGCTCTCTGGCACTCCTCTGATTCGCAGATTTTGCCTCCTTCCTCTGTTATCCAAGTCTTCAAGCTGGCTTTTAAGTTGTTGTAGTTGGATGTCATGAATGGAGAGGCATCGTGAGTGTTCATCTATAGTGTTATTAGTATCATTAGCCTGCTCCTCTAAGTATTCCATTCTTTCTCCAAGCTCTGCTATTTCTTTTTTGACTTCTGCAAGTCCTTCCTTTAGAATTTTCCCCACATGTTGAATCAATGCAGTGAAGTCTTCCTTAGTTGGTAAGGAATTGATGTCTGCTTTAGTAAGTGGAGCATTATGGCTATCTGGGTTCTCAGCAGAGTTTACAGTCGTATTGGAATCTTGTTCAGAATCTGTATCTGGGCCTTGTGATGGGCTTAATGCCTTGAAATAAGTATTAAGTTTGGACCCCGTGTTAGAAGGAGTTTTCGGCATTTTATCCCCTTTTAATTGTCTTCTGGCTGCCATGTGGGATGATATCTAAAGCTTTAAGTTATAGTTAAAGGGGTTAGTACGTTTGATGTCTGTAGCGTGTGAGCCAGATGCGTATTGCAATAAGAGCAGCCCTGCACGAGGGGTTAATGGCGGTTTTGGCCCTTAGTTTCTGCGGTATGTGAAGTTCGTTAGGAAAGCTTTTGAATCGTAAGTCCAATTAGCCCTCACTAGTGTTGTGGCTAGTAAATGTTGTGATGCTTTATTTTAGGCAAATGTGCGTAAGTGATTAGGCTCCTCTGTTGTTCGCGCGTACTGCGCGCTTCGTTTAATATGGCCTGCAGTGGTGGCTTATCTGTTGCTGTGTGTTTTATTTAGTATCTCAGCTTCTGAATAGTATGCTATGCTCGGTGCGGTGGGTGTTTAATTACCTCAGTGAGGATCTCATTTGCAGCGGTCCGCCCGGTAAACGTTGTTTTAAGGCCCAGGCCGGCTGATGCCGGAACTTTCGGATGTTTTCAAAGAACTTGATCTTAGGGCCGATGCTGAGTCACAATTGTCGCTTAAGCTGTGCCACTGGCAGACGTGCTGTGTAACGGAGCAAGTTTGAGTATGTTTCTCTTAGTTTGGCATACTTTGTAGGTGCTCCCTAGCTTCACTTAACACGGAGCTCAGTTTAGTTGCGACCGTCCATGTCGGCAGTCGGCTCCGCCCCCATGGGCTAATTGTTTTGTGTTTGCTATGGCTCTCTGTTTTCTATGTACTTTTTTTTTAGCACTCGCGTGAAAGGTAAGCGTTTGTTCTGAAGCATCTTTGTCTTCTTGTTCTTTTCCAGTAAAGACAAATTAATTATATGAAAAGGCAGCAGGGAGAGAACAACCTATTAAGGAACCACTGGCCTACAGTGGGGCATAAATATGAGCTGGATTTAGAAACTTAAAAATAGTTTAGGATTTCAGGGGTGGAAATGGCTCAGCAGTTAAGGGGTTAAATATGTTACAATGAGTAATAGTGACAAACTATATTTTATTCTACAGCACTGTTGCACATATTTTGAAAGAAAAAATACAGCAAAAGCAAAAACTAGACCTCCCAACTGTCCGATTTGTGCGGGACAGTCCTAGATTCTGAGCTCTCTCCCAATGTCCCTCCCACTGACTACTCACACATGCCCACCAACCAACCAGATACACCCACTACCGCCCAGACATGACCATAACCCACCCACTGTCCACTGTTATCCCACCCCTTTTGGAGTGGCTCCACCTACAAAATGGTGACTATCCATTTTTAACCTCCTGAGTCTCAAAAAGTCAGCCATAAGCGTTGAGAGGTAAGAAAATTAGCTATTTTAAATGACTGCTTTTGTATACAATGTGATACACTCCAGAACCTAAAATGGATAATTGGGAATACACTAATGCAGTGTTCTTCAAACCAAAGGCCCATTACTGGGTCTCAACAACCATGTTTACTGGGTCCCAACTTGTGTGTGTATTATAGGAGAGTGTGTGTGGTGTGTGTGTTGTATGAGTGTGTAGAGTGTGTGTGTGTTTTATAAGAGTGTGTGTGGTGTGTTTGTGTGTTGTATGAGTATGTGTGTGTTGTGTGTGGGTGTTGTATGAGAGTGTGCGGTATGTATGTGTGCTGTATGAGAGTGTTTGTGTGTGTTGTATGAGAGTGTGCGGTATGTGTGTGTGCTGTATGAGAGTGTGTGTGATTTGTGCATGTTGTATGAGAGTGTGTGTGTTATATGAGAATGTGTGTGCTGTGTGTATGTTGTATGAGAGTATGTGTGTGTGTGTGGGTGTGTTGTATGAGAGTGTGTGTGTTATATGAGAATGTGTGTGCTGTGTGTATGTTGTATGAGAGTATGTGTGTGTGTGTGGGTGTGTTGTATGAGAGTGTGTGTGTTATATGAGAATGTGTGTGCTGTGTGTATGTTGTATGAGAGTATGTGTGTGTGTGTGGGTGTGTTGTATGAGAGTGTGTGTGTTATATGAGAATGTGTGTGCTGTGTGTATGTTGTATGAGAGTATGTGTGTGTGTGTGGGTGTGTTGTATGAGAGTGTGTTGCACAAATGTTAGTCACTTTGCCAAAAATTGCAGCTATCTTGTTATATAATGCTTAAGACATTTTCAGACCAAGCATAAAACTAGGGTTGCAAAGGTATGTGGTATTATTGCACTGGGTCTTGGAGAAAAAAAGTTTGAAGAACCCTGCACTTAGTGGGGGGGGGGGGGGGGGGGGAATTACAGTGCATTGTCCCTTTAATGCAGATTTAGGTTTTTATCTCTCATGTCACGTGAGTAATACAGCATACCTATGTCTGAGAGGCCCTGATTTGCTGAATTTCACCCTGGATGTAGGGTTGCCACCTCGGCCATGTTTTCCTGGACCCTTATGAGTTACACATGCTGCAGGGTGTTCAGAGGGAAACATGCATTGTGCTGCTGGACAGCAAAAAAATAGTGATCCAGGACAGCATTATTCATGTTCCTCCCTGCACACCCTGCAGCATGTGTAACTCATAAGTGTCCAGGAAAACATGGCTGAGGTGGCAACCCTACCTGTATGTGACAACTAGAAATCAGTTGTTTCATCATGGGCCAATTGTTTCATGTTTTCTATGGCTCTCTGTTTTCTATACACTTTTTTTCCAGCACGTACGTGAAAGGTAAGCGTTTGTTCTAAAGCATCTTTGTCTTTTTGTTATTTTACAGTAAAGACCAATTAATTATATGAAAAGGCAGCATGGAGAGGAAAAAACCTATTAAGGAACCAACAAAACTCCCTGTGAGAGCAATTAATACTTGGGATAGAAAGACCTCTTTATCACAACTATGTACTACATTGTAACAATTTGTCAGAAAACCTAGTTTAACAGCCTTCATTTGCATTTCATGTCAATTTGTTACAAATTTGCCCTGAAATGCAAAGAAAGGGTTCTAGAACTCAACCTGTAGATTTCAAATAACAAGGCTGTGATAATTAATATCACTGGAGTACATCACCTTACAAGCACTGGGCTGAACCTTTAATTACAGGCTAATAAGACAGGGAGGCTTGTAGCTAGGAAATCTCATTATATATAACTTATCTCATTATTGCTTGAACTCCTCTGGCTTTCAATTGAAAGTCACTTTCAAGCTCAGGATCCCCTGTGGAATGGTCATCTAATGGCCTTTGGGGTTTCTTTGATGATGCACTATTTACTCACCTGCCATCAGCTAAGATCTAATCACATAAATATGAATAGCCCTTAATATGCTTGCAAGCTTGGTTATTTGCAATGCACAATCTAAATCTTTAGAACGCCCTTTAATTGCTTCTGCCTTTGTTGTGTATATTAATAAATCACTCCTGAAAAAGAACATTAACCTTTATCCAGTATACAAAGCCTGAATTATTTAACAAAAATGTAATTCTTTTTAAAAATTCCAGTTATGGTTAATTATATTTAAAATATGCAATATACTTTCATTATCCGTTTTGGCATTTTTTTTACATTTTTTTTCACTATTCCCAGAAAGCAAGGGATTGGGAGTGTATACTGCAGGATCCAGAACAAAAGACCCTACATAATTTTGCATTTTGATTGTTTCATCAGTGTGGGATCTCATTTATACCTGTCCCTAACTGGCCACAATAGAGTAAGTATAAGCAAGGTATATCCCTGGACTGCAAAACAATGCAAATGATTTGTATGAAAAACTTTAACAATGCAGAGCATAAAGAGACAGTAAAGTAAGATTTAAACTTTCATTATTCTGATAGAGCATGCAATTTTAAACAGCTTACCATTCACATCTGTTATCTAATTTGCTTTGATCTCTAGGTGTATTTTGTTGAAAACCATACCTAGGTAGGTTCTGGAGCAGCAATGCATAATTGGGAAGCTATCTGCTGATTGGTGGCTAAACATAAATGCCTCTTTTCATTGGCTCACTCAATAAGCCCCATTTATCAAAGCTTCAATATTTAGACAATCAGCAGTTTCAATACATTTGCTGAACCGGACTGCAGCGATTACACATCCGACTTTTAAATTTATAAAAAATAAGGCTTAATATGCTTGCGTCAACAAAGCTGCTAGAATCAGCGGTCTGTTAATAACATTAAAGCATCAATGGCGCGAATACTTCAATTTATCATTTGTACAACACAAAAAGCAGATACGATATGAATCACATGATGCATTTCATCTTTACTTTTTCTTAGCTCCGCCCTTTTCTACGTTCTAAAATGGTATTATAATTGATCATTTTATAAGAATCTTTTAGCATTGGGGAGACATTTTACAGTATTGTTTTTTTTGTAATATATCAATATATCTAATGGTTAATTACTACATCTTAGAGAGTTATATGTTGAAGTTAAAGGGATTAAACACTAAGGGCTAGATTATGATTAGAGTGCTAACTTAACAAGCACATGTAAAGGGGCAAATTTGCCATTTACGGCCGCACGTTAAATAACCAGCCATTATAAGGGGCTGGTTAATGCTACCGCAAGCTAAAGTGCCTCTACATGGAGGTCAATGAGGGACTGTGTTTTCACTATAAATGTATATGATTATATACATATATATTTATATGTTAGTATGTGTATATATAAACATATAAACACATAAATATATATGTATATAAGCATATGCATGTATATTTTTTTATTGTTTCCCAACACTGCACGAGTTGCCCCCTGCCCTTCGCTAGGTGGTTTGCCGTGGCTACCGGCATGAAAACGAGGCTCCAATTGGAGCCTATAGAAGTACGCTCTTGTCTTCCGGGCAATACGAACATGAGATCGCATTAGCATTGCGCTGCACCTGTAATACTAGCGCACATTTCCGTGTGCAGGTATTACTAAGTGAAGCGCAAATATTGCACTTCCATGAGAACAATATTGCGCTCCAATCATTATTTGGTATAGTATTAAGGTTATTCAGCAGCTTTCCTCTAGTTATGGGTTCATCCCATTGTTTCCTTAGGTGTTCACTAGCTCCCGGTAATGCATTGATGCTCCTTCAACAAAGGAATCACATTTGAAAATAGCAGTAAATTGCAGCAAAGTTGTTTGAAATGGTATGATCTATCTGAATGAAATGATTTGGGTTTCATGCCCCCTTAATTGCTGATATATATTATATATACATAAAACAAGATAAATGTCATATTTAAAATTAAAAAGGTATTCAGTCAAATTTCAAATTTTTGTTACTATTTAAAAATTTGTAAAGTATTTAACTAAGAATTTGATATTACTTTCTTTAAAAACGTGACTGCCAAAGATGAATACAATGTTTTGCAATCTCCTCTAGCAAGCAAGATGATTATTATGTCTGTGTCTGACTTACTATAATTGCCATAGCAGAGCATGAAGTCATCCCTCCTCCTTTTTTTATTGGTTTCTGTTTGCGCCTTGGTTTCTCTCACATAAACACGTGACCATTCATCCCTCGCTCAAGAATACAAAAATGCTGTCTACTAGTCAAAATTAAACTTTCATGATTCTCATAGGGCATGCAATTTCAAACAACCAAGGAATCTGGTCAAATCTCAGTGCGTAAAGGGCAAGGCTGAAAACCACTTCTGAATGTGCGTGATCTCCGATCCCTCAGACGCCACTGTGTTAAAAACCGTTATAAGTCTGTAATGGATACCTTGACATGGGCTCGGGAATACTTTGGTAAGTTAAGGCTTTACTATGCAAAGCAGAAGCCATACATCAAGACTGTCCAGAAGCACTGCCAACTTCTCTGGGCTCTATCTAATCTGAGATGGACAGTAGCACAGTGCAATAGTGTTTTATGGTCTGACGAGTCAACATTTCAAATAGTTTTTAGAAACAACAGCTGTCCTTTTCTCCCGGCAAAAGAGGAAAAGGACCATCCAAGTTGTTATCAGCATCAAGTCCAAAAGCCAGCATCTGTCATGGTATGGGGGGGTGTCAGTGCCCATGGCATGGGTGACTTGCACATCTGTGCGGGCACCATTAATGCAGAAAGATATATATACATTTTGGAACAACATTTGTTGCCACCCAGACATTGTCTTTTCTAGGGACGTCCCTGCATTTTCCAGCAGGACAACGCCAAACCATATTCTGCCCAGATTACAAGCGCATGGCAGCCTAAGCAGAGAGTGCAGGTGCTAACATGGCCTGCCTGCAGTCCTGACCTGTCTCAGATTGAGAATGTGTGGCACATTATGAAGCACAAAATAAGGCCATGAAGGCCCCGTACAGTTGTGCAGCTGAAGACATGCATAATGGATGAATGGGGACAATTCCACTAGCTAAACCTAACCAACTGGTGTCTTCAGTGCCTAAATGCTTAATAAGTGTTATTAAAAGAAAAGGTGATGTTACACAGTGGTAAACAGTTGACTGTCCCAACTTTTTTGGAGTATGTTGCAGTCATCAGATTTGAAATGTATATTTTCAAAAATACATTAATTCCACATCAAATAAAGTGTTAATAATGTGTTTTCAATATATTACAGGGTGAATTGAAATGTTGTTCTTTTTTGTTTGTTTTTTTGCATTTACCAAACTGTCCCAACTTTTTGGGGGATTTGGGGTTGTGTATATACTGTGTGTGTATATATACTGTATATATATATATATATATATATATATATATATATATATATATATATATATATATATATATATACACATATATATCACATATATATATACACATATATATATATATATATATATATATATATATATATATATATATACGGTATATATACACATATATATACATATATATAAATACGGTATATATATACAGTTGTGCTCATAAGTTTACATACCCTGGCAGAATTTATGATTTCTTGGCCATTTTTCAGAGAATATATATGATAACACAAAAACTTTTCTTTCACTCATGGTTAGTGTTTGGCTGAAGCCATTTATTATCAATCAACTGTGTTTACTCTTTTTGAATCATAATGACAACAGATACTACCCAAATGACCCTGATCAACAGTTTACATACCCTGGTGATTTTAGCCTGATAACATGCACACAAGTTGACACAAAATGGTTTAAATGGCTATTAAATGTAACCATACCCACCTGTGATCTGTTTGCTTGTAATTTGTGTGTGTGTATAAAAGGTCAATAAGTTTCTGGACTCCTGACAGACCCTTGCATCTTTCATCCAGTGCTGCACTGACGATTCTGGATTCTGAGTCATGGGGAAAGCAAAAGAATTGTCAAAGGATCTGCGGGAAAAAGTAGTTGAACTGTATAAAACAGGAAAGGGATATAAAAAGATATCCAAGGAATTGAGAATGCAAATCTGCAGTGTGCAAACTCTAATCAAGAAGTGGAAAATGAGGGGTTCTGTTGAAACCAAACCACGGTCAGGTAGACCAACTAAAATTTCAGCCACAACTGCCAGGGAAATTGTTCGGGATGCAAAGACAAACCCACAAATAACTTCAGGTGAAATACAGGACTCTCTGAAAACATGTGGTGTGGCTGTTTCAAGATGCACAATAAGGAGGCACTTGAAAAAAGATGGGCTGCATGGTCGAGTTGCCTGAAGAAAGTCATTACTACGCAAATGCCAAAAAGTATCCCGCTTACAATACGCCAAACAGCCCAGAGACAAACCTCAAACCTTCTGGCACAAAGTTATTTGAAGTGATGAGACCAAAATTGAGCTTTTTGGTCACAACCATAAATGCTACTTTTGGAGAGGAGTCAACAAGGCCTATGATGAAAGGTACACCTTTCCTACTGTGAAAAATGAAGGGGGATCACTGATGTTTTGGGGATGTGTGAGCTACAAAGGCACAGGAAATTTGGTCAGAATTGATGGCAAGATGAATGCAGTATGTTATCAAACAGAACCCCTCATTTCTACTTCTTGATTAGAGTTTGAACACTGCTGATTTGCATTTTCAATTCCTTGGATATATTTATATATCCCGTTCCTGTTTTATACAGTTCAACTACCTTTTCCTGCAGATCCTTTGACAATTCTTTTGCTTTCCCCATGACTCAGAATCCAGAAACGTCAGTGCAGCACTGGATGAAAGATGCAAGGGTCTGTCAGGAGTCCAGAAACTCATTGACCTTTTATACACACACACTAATTACAAGCAAGCAGATCACAGGTGAGGATTGTTACCTTTAATAGCCAATCAAACCCCTTTGGGGCCTATCTTTCAAGCTCCGAATGGAGCTTGATGGCCCATGTTTCTGGCGAGTCTTCAGACTTGCCAGAAACAGCAGTTATGAAGCAGCGGTCACAAAGACTGCTGCTCCAGAACCTGTCCGCCTCCTCTGAGCAGGCGGACAGACCGCCGCAATTCAACCCGATCGAGTACGATCGGGTTGATTGACACCTCCCTGCTGGCGGCCGATTGGCTGCGAGTCTGCAGGGGGCGGCGTTGCACCAGCAATTCTTGTGAGCTGCTGGTGCAATGCTGAATACGGAGAGCGTATTGCTCTCCGTATTCAGCGAGGTCTGGCGGACCTGATCCGCCCTGTCGGATCAGGTCCGCCAAACCTTGTTAAATAGAGGCATTAGTGTCAACTTGTGTGCATGTTATCAGGCCAAAATCACCAGGGTATGTAAACTTTTGATTGGGGTCATTTGGGTAGTTTCTGTTGTCATTATGATTTAAAAAGAGTAAACACAGTTGATTAACAATAAATGGCTTCAGCCAAACACTAACCATGAGTGAAAGAAAAGTTTTTGTGTTATTCATATTCTCTAAAAAATGGCCAAGAAATCATAAATTCTGCCAGGGTATGTAAACTTATGAGCACAACTGTATAATATATAATATATATATATATATATAAAAAATATATAATATACACTCACCAGTCACTTTATTAGGTACAGTACTGGGTTGGTCCCCCTTTTGCCTTTATAACTGCCTTAATTCTTTGTGGCATAGATTCAGCAAGGTGTTGGAAACATTCCTCAGAGATTTTCATCCATATTGACATGATAGCATCACACAGTTGCTGCAGATTTGTCAGCTGCACATCCATGATGTTGACCTCCCATTCCACCACATCCCAAAGGTGCTCTATTGGATTGAGATATGGTGACTGTGGAGGCTATTGGAGTACAGTGAACTCATTGTCATGTTCAAGAAAACAGTTTGAGATGATTTGAGCTTTGTGACAAACTGCATTACCCTGCTGGAAGTAGCCATCAGAAGATGTGTACTGCAATATACACTGTACCTTTAAGTCACATCTCCCTGCATTCCTATAAATTCTAGGTGGTCCCAGAATACATTGCTTGGTATTTTGGTCACACCCTTGTATCAGCCTCTGAGTACTTTTTGTATTCACCTACTCCATTTACTTCCTCCCCTAACCTAGGAAATATTCAGGCTGGTTTTCAACTCTAACTTTTTGCTACCTTGCTCCGGTGATTGCTACTGCTCCATGTACCCTGCCTGATGAGCGGACGCCTCCTTCTCCTCCTCACCAAAAACCGGACCTGCTCGTCTCCTCTGACTGTCCGGTGACGTCACCCCCAGCTGCTTCCTGTCTTCAATCTTATGCAGACATCGCTCTCCATACTCCTCGTGAGTTCAGCATTCTTTTGGGACTGTTAGCCCTGTATTATTTCCTGATCAGCCAGAGTGAGTACTAATCCTGTTTTTACCATAAGATCCTTATCAGATTATCTTAAATGTGCATTAACCCACGAATTATCATTCACATTAGTTTATGCTCATTTAAGCTTATTAGCTTAATATTCGTACTGGTACTATGGTTATAAGATTTAACAGGTGCCTAAGAGAAAGGGTTATCTGCTAAACGTTACAAACTATACTAAAAGTCCTTACTCACTCCCCCTTACATTCAGTTATAATATAAGGGGTTAATGTAAGGAACATCTATTAATTTATGCAATGACATCCTGGTTTTTAAAATCAAAACAACAGCTAAACAAGTCACTTGAAGACTTTATTGTATCAATATGTTTTATATAATCACAGTTGTTATTTGGGTCATTACAGGAAAGCAACTGTTTATACTAAACTGGACCTACGAGGAGCATATAATCTTATTTGCATGAGACCAGGTGATGAATGGCTCACTGCGTTCAGAATGCGATACGGACTGTATGAGTATACAGTTATGCCCTTTGGGCTATGTAATGCTCCCGCAACATTCCAGAGGTTCATCAATGATATTTTTAGAGATTTTTTGGATATTTGCATCGTGATTTATCTTGATGATATTTTAATCTATTCATAAAACTTACAAGAACATGTTATGCAAGTAAGGATAGTTCTCTCAAGATTACAAGCACACCATCTCTACGTTAAATTAGAAAAGTTTATCTTTCACAGCCAAGATATAACATTTTTAGGCTACCACATAACACCCAGTGGTATATCTATGGATAACGGTAAAATTCAGGTTATCACCAAAAACTAAGAAAGATATACAAAAATTCCTTGGATTTTCA
The DNA here is from genome assembly GCF_027579735.1 of Bombina bombina. Classification (NCBI taxonomy): domain Eukaryota; kingdom Metazoa; phylum Chordata; class Amphibia; order Anura; family Bombinatoridae; genus Bombina; species Bombina bombina. Next base: position 989,636,699 of record NC_069499.1, on the reverse strand, counting down.
AATTTCTATAGGAAATTTATTAAAAATTTTGCTTTAATATCCAAACCTCTTACACTATTAACTAAGAGTACAGTACCTTTTCTTTGGACACAAAAAACTGACCAAGCTTTTAAGTTGTTAAAAAACTGTTTTATTACTGCACCTATATTACAGTACCCTAATCCAAAATATCACTACATTTTGGAAGTTGATGCTTCCGAATATGCCATTGGAGCTATTCTATCTCAGCAAGAATCCATCAAAGCTCCTATTCATGCCGTGACATACTACTCAAGGGTGTTAACCTCCTCAGAACTTAACTACCATATAGTTGAAAAAGAGCTGTTAGCCATGAAGTGAGCCTTGGAACAATGGAGACATCTATTAGAAGGCACAGAGCAACCGATACAAATTTATACAGACCATAGAAACTTACAATACTTAAAGACACATAAGACGTTAATGGCTCATCAGGTTCGATGGAGTCTGTTTTTCTCGCGATTATCTTACGTACTCACTTACAGACCTGTATGTAAAAATAAAAAAGCCGATATATTATCCAGACTTTTAGAGAAGCCACAGGTCAAATCTTCGTTTGGAACCGTCATACCTAAACAATGTTTCTCTCCTTATCTTGGAATTACTATTCCAGGAGATATACATCTTGAAAAGGATCAACTTATTGATACTACTTACCCAAAGGACAATCTAACTAGAAAGTCAGATGGTTTATTTTACTATGGGGAAAATATATACGTTCCGCCAAGTAAGCGACAAATTATTCTACAAACTTTCCATGATTCACACTTTACAGGTCATCCAGGCATACAACATACCTATGAGCTGATTAAATGCAACTACTGGTGGCCAAAAATGAAGGATGATGTACAGAACCATGTATCCAACTGTGAAATTTGTTCCACATGTAAAATCAACAGACAGAAACCGTTTGGTCATCTTTTATCTCTACCGATCCCAGAAAGGCCATGGACGCACATTGCTGCTGATTTTATCGTTGAACTGCCAACTTCTAAAACTTTTAACACCATCTTGGTAGTGGTAGATCTCTTTTCAAAGATGTGTCATTTTATCCCTACCATAAGTTACCGACTTCATTAGAAACTGCATCTTTATTCATAAAGAATGTATTCCGATTACATGGTTTACCTCTCTCCATAACAACTGACAGAGGAACACAATTTACTTCTAATCTGTGGAAAGATTTATGTAAATCACTGAATATTACAAGATGATTAAGTACCTCCTGCCATCTACAGACGAATGGTCAATCTGAGCGCACCAATCAATGGTTGGAAGAATATTTACGATGTTTCACCACTCAACAACAAGACAACTGGGCAGATTTACTACCATTGGCAGAATTTGCCCATAATAACTCCTTAAACTCTTCAACTAAAAGTACTCCATTCTACGTTAATTTTGGATTTCATCCACTTTTAACTACTTAGATCAACGTGAGAATAGTTCTCCTATCGTCAACGATCTGGTTAATACTATTGCAGAAACTTTTTCTATTACTGCAAATCAAATAAAGACTTCTCAGGCAAGACAGAAAAAGTTTTATGACTTAAGGTGTCTACCGTCACCCACATATGATCTGGGAGACCTGGTTTGGCTGTAAAAACAAGCATTTACGATTAACTACTCCATCGAGAAAGTTTAATAGATTTTACATAGGACCTTTCCCTGTACTGAAAATAATTAACCAGAATGCAGTAACTCTGGATCTTCCAAGTCAGTATAAAATACACCCAACTTTTCACATATCCCTCTTGAAACCGTATAAGTCTCTTCGGTCTGAGGTGAACCAGTCACCTGTGGTACCTCCCATTGAGCCGGATCGTGAATTTGAGATTCAGAGCATCCTGGATTCTCGTAAAATGTCTGGGAAACTTCAATACTTCATCCATTGGAAGGGATATTCTTCTGATGATGACTCCTGGGAACCGGCTTTGAATTTATCTGTTCCATGTCTAGTTTCCTTATTCCATTGGAGGAACCCTGACCGTCCTCATCCATGAACTCCAGTGGTGTTCATTTTTGGGGGGTGATCTGTAATATACACTGTACCTTTAAGTCACATCTCCCTGCATTCCTATAAATTCTAGGTGCTCCCAGAATACATTGCTTGGTATTCTGGTCACACCCTTGTATCAGTCTCTGAGTACTTTTTTATTCACCTACTCCATTTACTTCCTCCCCTAACCTAGTAAATATTCAGGCTGGTTTTCAACTCTAACTTTTTGCTACCTTGGTTTTCAACTCTAACTTTTTGCTACTGCTCCATGTACCCTGCCTGCTGAGCGGACGCCTCCTTCTCCTCCTCACCGAAAACTGGACCTGCTCGTCTCCTCTGACTGTCCGGTGACGTCACCCCCAGCTGCTTCCTGTCTTCAATCTTACGCAGACATCGCTCTCCATACTCCTCGTGAGTTCAGCATTCTTTTGGGACTGTTAGCCCTGTATTCTTTCCTGATCAGCCGGAGTGAGTACTAATCCTGTTTTTACCATAAGCTCCTTATCAGATTATCTTGAATGCGCATTAACCCACGAATTATCATTCACATTAGTTTATGCTCATATAAGCTTATTAACTTAATATTCGTACTGGTATTATGGTTATAAGTTTTAACAGATCCCTAAGAGAAAGGGTTATCTGCTAAATGTTACAAACTATACTAAAAGTCCTTACTCACTCCCCCTTACATTAAGTTATAATATAAGGGATTAATGTAAGGAACATCTATTAATTTATGCAATGACATCTTGGTTTTTAAAATCAAAACAACAGCTAAACAGGTCACTTGAATACTTCATTGTATCAATATGTTTTATATAATTACAGTTGTTATTTGGGTCATTACAGGTACAATGTCATAAAGGGATGGACATGGTCAGCTACAATACTCAGGTATGCTGTGGCATTTAAATTATGCTCAATTGATACTAAGGGGCCCAAAGCATGCCAATAAGATATCCCCACACCATTACACCACCACTACCAGCCTGAACCATTGAAACAAGGCAGGATGGATCCATGTTGTTTACACCAAATTCTGACCCTACCATCTGAATGTCGCAGCTGAAATTGAGACTCATCAGACCAGGCAACGTTTTTCCATTCTTTTATTGTCCAATTTTGGTGAGCCTGTGTGAATTGTAGCCTCAGTTTCCTGTTCTTAGTTGACAGGAGTGGCACTTGGTGTGGTTTTCTGCTGTTGTAGCCTTCTGCTTCAAAGTTCGACATGTTGTGGTTTCAGAGATGGTATTCTGCATACCTTTGTTGTAACGAGTGGTTATTTGAGTTACTTTTGCCTTTTTATCATCTCAAACCATTCTGTCCATTCTCCTCTGAACTCTGACATCAACAAGGCATTGCCGTCCACACAACTGCCGCTGTATATATCACTGGATATTTTCTCCTTTTTGGACCATTCTCTGGAAACCCTAGAGATTGAAGTGCTTTAAAATCCGAGTAGATCAACAGTTTTTGAAATACTCACAGCAGCCCGTCTGGCACCAACAACCATGCTACGTTCAAAGTCACTTAAATCCCCTTTCTTCCCCATTCTGATGCTTGGTTTGAACTTCAGTCGTCTTCACCACGTCTAGATGCTTAAATGCATTGAGTTGCTACCATGTGATTGGCTGATTAGCAATTTGTGTTACCAAGCAATTGAACAGGTGTATCTAATAAGCTGGCCGGTGAGTGTGTGTGTGTGTGTGTGTATATATATATATATATACATAGATATATATATACAGGTATACCTAACTTTACAGTGCTTCGCTAATACAGCACTTTGTGGAGCAGTAATCATTGTGAGATTGCAAGAAAAGTGACTGGCACAATTTTGTTATGCTTAGTTCACTCTGTTTACAGCATTACAGTGCAATCTGTGTCTCAGTGCTATAGTCTGTCAAATTGAACTACAGTAATTGTCACTATTTTACAGGTACAGTATTTATTGAATCCTAATTGAGTACTGTGCTAGTGTTAAACTAAATGTAGCAATATTGCACCCCTAATATACAGGGAGTGCAGAATTATTAGGCAAATGAGTATTTTGACCACATCATCCTCTTTATGCATGTTGTCTTACTCCAAGCTGTATAGGCTCGAAAGCCTACTACCAATTAAGCATATTAGGTGATGTGCATCTCTGTAATGAGAAGGGGTGTGGTCTAATGACATCAACACCCTATATCAGGTGTGCATAATTATTAGGCAACTTCCTTTCCTTTGGCAAAATGGGTCAAAAGAAGGACTTGACAGGCTCAGAAAAGTCAAAAATAGTGAGATATCTTGCAGAGGGATGCAGCACTCTTAAAATTGCAAAGCTTCTGAAGCGTGATCATCGAACAATCAAGCGTTTCATTCAAAATAGTCAACAGGGTCGCAAGAAGCGTGTGGAAAAACCAAGGCGCAAAATAACTGCCCATGAACTGAGAAAAGTCAAGCGTGCAGCTGCCAAGATGCCACTTGCCACCAGTTTGGCCATATTTCAGAGCTGCAACATCACTGGAGTGCCCAAAAGCACAAGGTGTGCAATACTCAGAGACATGGCCAAGGTAAGAAAGGCTGAAAGACGACCACCACTGAACAAGACACACAAGCTGAAACGTCAAGACTGGGCCAAGAAATATCTCAAGACTGATTTTTCTAAGGTTTTATGGACTGATGAAATGAGAGTGAGTCTTGATGGGCCAGATGGATGGGCCCGTGGCTGGATTGGTAAAGGGCAGAGAGCTCCAGTCCGACTCAGACGCCAGCAAGGTGGAGGTGGAGTACTGGTTTGGGCTGGTATTATCAAAGATGAGCTTGTGGGGCCTTTTCGGGTTGAGGATGGAGTCAAGCTCAACTCCCAGTCCTACTGCCAGTTTCTGGAAGACACCTTCTTCAAGCAGTGGTACAGGAAGAAGTCTGCATCCTTCAAGAAAAACATGATTTTCATGCAGGACAATGCTCCATCACACGCGTCCAAGTACTCCACAGCGTGGCTGGCAAGAAAGGGTATAAAAGAAGAAAATCTAATGACATGGCCTCCTTGTTCACCTGATCTGAACCCCATTGAGAACCTGTGGTCCATCATCAAATGTGAGATTTACAAGGAGGGAAAACAGTACACCTCTCTGAACAGTGTCTGGGAGGCTGTGGTTGCTGCTGCACGCAATGTTGATGGTGAACAGATCAAAACACTGACAGAATCCATGGATGGCAGGCTTTTGAGTGTCCTTGCAAAGAAAGGTGGCTATATTGGTCACTGATTTGTTTTTGTTTTGTTTTTGAATGTCAGAAATGTATATTTGTGAATGTTGAGATGTTATATTGGTTTCACTGGTACAAATAAATAATTGAAATGGGTATATATTTGTTTTTTGTTAAGTTGCCTAATAATTATGCACAGTAATAGTCACCTGCACACACAGATATCCCCCTAAAATAGCTATAACTAAAAACAAACTAAAAACTACTTCCAAAACTATTCAGCTTTGATATTAATGAGTTTTTTGGGTTCATTGAGAACATGGTTGTTCAATAATAAAATTAATCCTCAAAAATACAACTTGCCTAATAATTCTGCACTCCCTGTATGTTAGTTCAAACATGTTTTCAAGTCTTTAAACACACTGGCAAGTGAAAAGAAAGCTAAAACTGCCTTTTTTCACTTTAAGGCAGTTTTCACTTTACAGCGGGGCTCCGGTCCCTAACCTGCTGTATGAGTGGGGTATACCTGTATACAAAAGCACACAGGGTCAGCACATCACCATATTGAAAAGCAGAGCGAAATATCATGTAGCAGGTGCAGATATGTATATGTATGCATGTCTATGTTAAAGCCCTTTGCCTGCCTTTTTTTCTGCACCTGAGACCTCATATCTATGAGCCCTTATAACTTTTTTGTGCAATATTTTTTTAAATAATTGTTTTATCAGATAGTGTTATTATGAGTTTAACTGTACTTTGTAAATATTTATGATGTGTTTTGTGAGACTTTTTTGTTTGGCAAAATAGTTAAAGGGCCACTAAACCCAAAATCTTTCTTTCATGATTCAGATAGAGAATAGAAATTTAAACAACATTACAATTTACTTCTATTTTTTATTTTGCTTCATTTTTCAGATATCCTTAGTTGAAGAAAAAGCAATGCACATGGTGAGCCAATAACACGAGGCTTCTATGTACAGCAACCAATCAGCAGCTGCTGAGCATATCTAGATATGCTTTTCAGCAAAGAATATCAAGAAAATAAAACAAATTAGATAATATAAGTAAATTAGAAAGATGTTTAAAATTGTATTATCTTTCTAAGTCATGAAAGAAAAAATGTGGCTTCAATGTCCCTTTAACCATAGCTCCGAGGACCCGATAATCATTCTAGCTTAAATCACAATTGAGCTCAAACGATTGCATTTACTTTCAACTTGTAATAAGAGCGGTAAACCCGACGAGCGCAAACACCTGCGATAAACCCCTTATCGTTCGCGCGTAATTGTTAGCGCTTCACTCGTAATGATAAATTAAAAGAAAGTATGAAAATGAGGCTCCAGAAAAGATAATGCTAGGAGAATATAACACCCTTTATGAGTACAAAAACATAACTTTACACAAGAATATTAAATAAGACTCTCATTTTATGTAAATCAATGATCTTCTGGTCCATTTTCACATCAATATTCATAATCTTCTCCTAAACAATTTCTTCTAAAAAGCCAAATCCCTCAAATTAACATAACAAATAGATCCTTTGCTCGACTCGTCTGAACAATGAAATGTGTTGTGCACTACATGATGTTTTCTATTACACCAGCATTGTTCAATATTCTGCAGGTTCATTACTAATTACGCACACTCGGGTGCTGCTAATTACACCCACAAATCTTCGCTTTTTGTCTGCAAAAGTTTAAGCTTTTCCTCCATTGTGAAGAAAAACATAATGATAATTTATTTGATTGAACACATTAAGAAGAAACAGCAGGGAGTGATGCTTATACTCTTCTGATAGGGCTTAAAATAATCAGTTTTAGTGGCATTTAACTGAACATAAATTCTCTCTTTAAAGGTACAGTGCATTTCTACCCTGATATTATATTGTTTGGAATGCTCGTTTTTTCAATACATTAAAGTTTAAAAAACCCACATTAAAATGTGTTGTATATTGTATTAATACAATTTAAGTGCAGCATAACATTTTGTGTGTCTTAAAGGGACATGAAACACATTTTTCTTTTTCTTTTTTTTTCAGTTTTCAAAGAGCTTTATTGAATAGTCATTAATACAAATGAGAAAAAGCGAGTAAATATAAATTAAGAGTGTGAGGACACAGGCTGCCCTCAAAACATTTTAGAATTACACAGTTAAAATAGAGAAAACTATGTTCAAAACAATACCATAAGCTTAGAAGTTAGTCTTAAACCATAATGGTACCTTATAACTTGTTTGAAGGAGACTCCAAGGTCTCTCAACTCAGGAATAAAGGGGAAAGGGAAAGAGGCTAGAAGTGAGGTAGGGGGGAGGAAAGAGAGAAAGAGGGGGGGAGATGCAGTCAGTCATGAGCGGGTGTCTCTCGTGAGCCAACCAATATCATACGTATTAAGACAAAAGTAAGGCCTTATGTCCCCAGTGGGAAGCTAACTGGGGGACAAAACATTAGGTTTCCAGAGTGTGTCATATGAATCTTTCCAGTCAGCCCATGTAAGCTCAAAAAGGTCGGAATTACCTAATTTATAAAATATGTCTTTTTCCATGGAATATAAGTAGGCCATATAAGAGCAGACTCTTGTCCAGCTAGACGGGGACTCTTTTTTCCAATCTCAAGCTATTAGGTGTTTGATGGACATAAAAAGGTAGATGCTTATGTAAGCATGATGCTTAGGGATAGAGTGGACACCTATGTGTAGTAGGGCTACTGCAGGTGAGCTACGTAGTGATATTCTCAATTTGGGAAGAACCCTAAAGCATCTAATCCATAAGGGGCGAATTTTGGGGCATTCCCACCAGATGTGTAGAGAGTTCCCTCTCTGACCACATCCTCTCCAACAGTAAGGGGACGCACTCGGAAATATTTTAGCCAACCTTGTAGGTACATAGTACCAATGAGCCAGCAGTTTGTAATAAGTCTCAAATAGGGTTGTACAATGAATGGCCTTTTTGGTACGCTCAAGAGTATGTCCCCAAACCTCTTCTGTAAATGATTTATCAAGTAGGGATTCCCATTTTGAGAGGTGGGTAGTTGTTTCGGAATTAAGGTTAGGGTCTAAGAGAGTGTAGTGTCTGGAGAGAGGTCGATATAGCCTATTACCCTGACTCCAAGTGGTCTCCCAAGGGGTCAATGGACGGTCTAACTGAGGCTTGAAGCCCCAAGTGGTCAGGAAGCTCTTGATTCTGTGGTATTCGAATTTTAAGATATGGGGCAAGGCCACATCTGCTCCTAACTGAGAGACGGGTCTGAATCCACTTTCCGGTGGCGGAAGCCAGAGGTCTGAGACCACATTAACTCCAAGTTGGGCCCATTTCAGTGGATGGGTATCCTGTAAGCCTGCCAATAGGCCAGGCATAGAGGTAATGGGAGATGGGTGAGGGGCAATATGTCTAGAGTGGCGGATCTTACTATCGAGGGAGAGCCTAGTCCCCATTAATCTTGGGTAGTTGCAGAACTTTCTGTGCTACTCTTGGAGGTTTGCCCTGCCAAATACCCTCATCTCTGGCTAAGTTATAGAGTCTAAGAAGTAAGGGGGAAAGTTCTTGAATGTAAATTTTATAGAAATGCACTGGGAAGCCGCCTGGACCTGGCGATTTAAATGATTTAGAATTCCTGATTACTTGTTGTACTTCTCTGATAGAGAATGGTAAGTTTAGAGAATCCTTTTGATCGGGTAAGAGGGACGGGAGATTCAAGGCCTTTAAGTACTCGCATATTGTGTCCGTTGAACTCGCAGGGTAATTTTCAGACCTTTCTATATTGTAGAGGTTAGAATAATGCTCAGCAAAAGCCCCCCCTATCTGTGAAGGGATTTTAAGGAGGGAGTTCCCTTTAACTATGCTATGTATACATGAGACACTAGTTCTGTTTCTGATTTTGTTGGCCAGGAGGGTGTCCTTCTTGTTACCCTTATAAAAGTACAGTTGTTTTAGTTTAGTTAGGTTATCTTGGGTTCTCCTAAGCTCTAACTGCGAGATGTGATTTTTAAGATCAGTTATTTGGGCTGCTAAAGAGTTACCCGGTTCTGCTCTGTTTTGGGATTCTAATTTTCTTAGTTTAATATGGGCCTGGGATAACGAGAGTCCTGCCTGCTTTTGCCTGTTCCGAGATCATTATGCCTCTAATGGTTGCTTTAGCAGCTCCCCAGAGGGTGTCATCTTTGACTTGGGCATTGTCATTAGTTTCCAGAAAGTGTTTAATTTCTGTGCGCAATTTTTCTCTAAGGGCAATATCTTGTAGAAGGCTGTGGGGCATGCGCCAGGAGGCCCTAGAGCGAGTAGTGTTTGTGGAAATGAGGTCAGCAGTGACACAGTCATGGTCAGACCAGGGGCAGATAGAAATGGCTGAGTTAGTAACCAGGTCTAGAGAATCTGCCATAGAGAAAATGTAGTCAAGTATGGCGTAATGTCGATGCGGTTGTGAATAGTGTGCATAGTCTCGGTCCTTAGTGTGGGTAGCCCTCCATACATCAAAGTAACCTGAGCCAGTCATGAGAGTACGGAATTTCACAGCAAGTCGTTCTGTAGAAGGGGGGGGGGTCCTGGTTGAGTCAGAGGATTTTTTATCCACTTTCGGGTCCCAGGTCATGTTAAAGTCACCCAAAACAATAACTCTACCCTGTTTGTGCTGGGAAATGACATAAAGTATATGTTTGAGGCACTTAGGTTGGTGAGTGTTGGGCAAATAGACTGACACGAGAGTGTATAGCATGTGATTGATGTTACAGATCAGGATAATATATCTGGCCTGTGGGTCTCTAATGGTCAGGATTGGTTCCACAGCTAGCCTCTTGTGTAAAAGAATAGCTGTGCCTCTGGCTTTTTTTGTAAAGGGTGCATATTCTATATGTGTGTATTCCCTAGAGGAGAGTCTAATCGGCTCGTCATTTAGCCAATGCGTCTCTTGGAGGAACACTAAGTCAGGATTGTGATGTTTCAGTGAGCGTAGTAAGAGACTTCTCTTAAAGGGAGTGTTAAGTCCCCTAACGTTTTGGTAGAGAAACCTTAAAGGGGAACTAGTCATACCTAGGAGTAGTTAGGAGTTGGGTGTTAAATGTCCAAGTACCAATGTCTGGGGAACAGAATGGGTGAAAAGGAAAGGGAAGGAGAGAAGGGGGAAGAAGAGACACTTACTAGTGCCTCTGGAGCGGTGGAAGTAGTCCACCTCAAGGGAGCCCTAACGTGGGCTTCAATGTGGGGGTGAGCATACAGCTCAGGAGCTAGTGCAGTGGGGCAAAAAGTCAGCCACGCTCTAAAAGCATAATCGTCTTAACATGAAGTGCTTAAACTTAAGTGGTTACAAAACAGCAGAAAACATATCTAACCAAGAAAGAACATAAAACTTATTAAATGAACACACAATTTAATGGCTCTCTAAGCCTCACAAGTCCCTCGCCTAACTCATGGTGCAGGCTAGGCAGTGACACCTTTCAGTTGAGTCCTAGGAGCCTATATCCGTTCCGACCAGGGCCAGTTACTCCTGGAGGAACCTACAAAGGGTGTTCTTGGAATTCTTGGGATTGTTGTGTCTTAGGTTTCTTTGCCCTCTGATCCTTTGTCGACCATGCAGGAGCTGAGGCTCTTAAGGCCAGTTGGGGTTGAACCCGGGAATTCAGTGGGCCCGACGATATTCCCCAAGAGGCAAGAAGAGTCATACCCTGAGAGGGTGTGGTTATAGTTGTGGTCTGGTTCTCTTTTGGTTACTAGGAGCCTAGTAGGGAACCCCCAGCGATACCGCAAATTGGCCTTACGCAATGAGGTGGTAACTGGCTGAAAGTGGCGACGCTGTTGGAGGGTGTGTGCTGATAAGTCAGGTAATATTTGGACTCCCTCAAATCTACCGCTAAGATTTGGTTTTCGGTAGGCAGCTTGGAGCAGGCGATCCTTATATAAGAAGCTATGAAAGCACGCTATGATGTCTCTCGGCTTATCTGAGCTCACTGTCCTGGGGCGAAATGCCCTGTGAGCCCTCTCCATTGTGCTATTGAGGCCATCAGGGGTGCCTATAAGTTCTCTGAAAAGATCTTGAAGATAGCCTTGAATGTCTGCCGGAGCTACGGTCTCTGGAACTCCTCTGAATCTTATATTACTGCATCTCGATCTGTCCTCCATATCAGCCAGTTTAGATTCCAATTGTGAAATCTGCTCAGCCAGGTTTTCTGCATAGGCCAGAATATTGGATTGATCAACAGCCTGATCATCTTTCTTGCGCTCCAGCGCATCAACTCTGTCACCAATTTCTGATATTTCCTTCTTAAGTTCTGCAGAGCTGCGCTGGATTTCTTGGGTAATGGCTAAGAGTTTCTTGAGAGATGATTCTGTAATATAGTGTTGGGAGGCGGTTGCAGAGTGTAGGCTGGATTGAGACTCCTCATCTTGAGAGTCAGGTTCACTCATTTCAACTCCTGGGTGGGGCAAAGACTCCTTAGAAGAGTGCACAAAATGATCAAACACTGTCTTCTTAGGTTTGGGGTTTGACTGTGAGTGTTTCTTCATTATATGAGGCATTTTATAGGCTAGAAACTAGATCCAAGAGAAACCGAGTGAAGGGTCTCTGAGGGCTCATAGGCAATATGCTTCTGTTCAGGTTGAAAATCAAGGGTTATACATGGTACATTCAAATATACAATTTAAAGACCACCTATATCATGGTTAGAGCGGGGCTGAGTTACACTTTAAAGGAAAAATTACATCATTAGCATGAAATAAACATGTTACAGAGTTGTAGGGCACTCGTGCTAGCCCCTCACCTTGGGGAACCTAGGAATACGACCCGAAGGAAGGGGAAAGGGAATTGGAGGTGACCCACCCAGACAAGCTGGGCAGGAGCGGAAAGGTGAGGGACCCACGTATAAGAGTTCTCAAGCAAAGAGTAGTAACCTGGTGTGAAGTCAAGAGTGTTGTGAGTATTAAGTAGACCTACTGCAGGTGAGCTGGGCGCTAAATCTAACCCCTCACCTTGGGGAACCTAGGGATACGACCCGAAGGAATGGGAAAGGGAATTGGAAGTGACCCACCCAGACAAGCTGGGTGGGAGCGGGAAGGTGATGGACAAACATGTAAAATTTCTCAGTCAAATAACAACAATTTACAATATGGGGCTGCTAAGCACACATACAAATGACCAGTATTGAATATATGTGGAATATAGTAGATAGCACTGCTAAGTGGGCCTCCTCTGATATTACAATAAGGAGCAGAAAGGTGAGGGACGAGCACACAGGGGTTACACCTAGAGGCCTAATATCACAGGAAGGTCAAGTAATTACCCTGAAAAGACAATGAATACCACAAAGCCTGGCTGCAAAATGAGAGTTAATAGCCTACTCCTCATAATAGACAACCTGGGAAGAGAGAAATGGTAAAACAGGAGCAGATTGAATATAACCTGTTAGGGATAAAAGTGGTTAACAAAGCCAACCTATAAAATAACACTCCACTTTGAGTTAGGAACCCAAAGACACATAAGCTGTCGCAGCAGCCAAAAATGACAAGTAGCGTATCAGGTTAGTATAAATGCAAAGTGCACCTAGACGGTGCAAGTTTATAGTCATTGGCTCCTGTGTATAAGGTGAAGGTTTGGTGCAATTTAACTCCTCCTGATAGATTATACTCTTACATATAGGGTCTGTGGGGTGTTAGTGTGGGCACAAGTACAGAGGCACAGGTGGGATTATAATGCGAAGAGGCCAAGCTCCAAATCCCCTGTGTCTCAGTCACTGTGTCTCTGTTAAAAGGCTGCTCCTCTCCCGGGGCAGGTGAGAAAGGGAGGGAGTCTAACAGAAGTGCTGACAGGGACACTGCAGCTAATGTTTAGTTTAATGGAAGGCTGTGCCCAGACTTTTTGTGCAGGAGGATATGTCAGAGTAGTAAAGGCCCCCTTAATGCCCTAGGCTTCTGGAGCAAAACTCTGAGTGTATGGGCGGCAGAGCTAATCTGCCTAGTCTCTCAATATGTCGGCCCTGTTGTAGGTATGATGTCTAATGCCTGTGGGGGCCCAGGAGTGGGTAACAGTTAGTCTCACCTTTTATTTTGAATTCCAGCTGTGTCTACAGGTCCGTCCACTTTTACTGCCAGACGGTGTGTCCCGGGTGAACAGGCAGAACTCCTCCAGGCCCCAAGACACCAGGCGTCGACTCCGGAGCGGAACCCCGACCCTCCGGAGTCTGTCCGGGCAACTGAAGTCACTGATCCAGTCTAGAGGCCTCCTCTCCAACAGCGCCCGCAACGGGCAGAACTCTCAAGCACTAGGGCAATGAAGATGCAGGTAAGGAAATCGGGAGGTAGCAGGTCCTCAGAGATGGCAGACAGCAACAAGTATAGTTTCCCCTCAAATCTCCAGCATAGGCCGAGCCGCGGGATGGGAAGAAGGCCTCAGCAATATGGTGGGTTTGCGCGCCTAAAAGTGTGCCTGAGCGGGGGATCCCTCAATGACAGGCAATGAATGGGGGCACAAGGAACACGGGCTGTGGAGGGTATGATCACCTCTCAGGCTGGCAGTCCTAGTTAACAGGCAAGTTACCTCTGAGTAGAGAGGACCTTAGCTGGAGCGGTGTAACCGGCGTAGAAACCGGGTCTCAGGCAGCAGATACTGGAGGTCAATTTTTTAGTCCCCAAGGAGTTGAAGAGCTTATGCTCCGGGTCGGGTCCCCGACCCTCCTGAGCCGGCACCAGGCCCTCCGGTGAGGTAAGGCGGCTGTCAATTCAACGTAGTCTCCGCCGGCTAGAAATTATTTGAAGATGTCCCCTTTCAGTATAGGGCAGCTGAAGGTTACTAGTTTAGCATATAATAGGTCAGAATTGCCCTTAAAAACAGATGTTTATTAGCTTGAATAATCACTTTTATAAGACAGCAGCTCTCTCTCTACACGTCTGCTTCCGTTGGCAGCTAGCTCCGCCCACCACACATTTTTCTTTTATTATTCATATAGAACATGTCATTTTAAAAAAATTCCCAATTTATTAATATTATCTAACTTGTTTAGTTTGTTATCCTTTGCTGAAAAATATACTTAAGTAGGCACAGAAACTGTTGCTTGGTGGGTGCACATGTATTCCTCTTGTCATTGACTTTCAGCTAGCTCCAAAAAGTGCATTTCTGCTCCTTCAACAATACGTACCAAGAGAATGAAGCACAGAACTGAATTGGAAAGGTGTTTAAATTGTAGGCTGAAATATGCAAGAAAAAAAATATATTTTGTGCCCCTGTAAAAATACATAGCAATGATTATTGCTGATCTGTGCTCAGTGACCTGCTTTGCTTCTGTATTATGTAATGGACCATTACATACAGTAGAATTGCATAACAGAATGCATAATAAAACAATGATATAACAGCACTTAATATCAAATGAGGTGTAGATTTCTTTTCAAAATTCCCATTGATTTCTCTGTTCCCAGTATTGTGGGACAGCCACCAGTGAATACCAAACTTATAAATGTACACAGTGTTGCCTCTTGCACATGCTCAGTAGGAGTTTGTGCCTTTAGAAAGTGTGGATAGCAAAAGTTATGTGCACAATTTGATAATGCACGTAAATTGGATTTTTTTTTTTAAATTGCATGTTCAAGCTGAACCATGAAAGTTTAATTTCAACTTTGATGTCCCTTTAACAAATGTAATTTTGTCTGAATTAATAATTCCCCTTCTCTTTGTTAACTGTCATTAAAGTAACATTGAGTTAATAATTAGCCTTTGAGTTTTTGCACCCTAACTGCATAATTTTGCACTATGTGGAGTTAAATTTTAGACTGGACTCAAATGTCCAACCCTGCATTATATTAATTTTACTTCTAATTTGACCTCTTTTTCCTGGAACATACACCATTTTATAAGTGCATGTACCATTGCATGTACCATTTAAAAAAATATATTCCTTTTCTTGAAGCCTACCCCATTTGCTCTGTTAATCTGTGATATTGGGCCCTGTCTTGAGAACCTGTCTGCCCACCTTTGCGGCAAAGGGCAGCGGACACTGTACATCTGTGACCTGGATATACCATTGCACAAGCACTTGACAATTGGTTGTGTGAGTGCATGACCTTTCAAACACCCTGAACAAATGTGTGCAGGGTCTTTTATACCCCACACTTGAGAGGTGGTGGAGAGGGTAAGAAGCAATAGTTAGCTGACGGTTGCTGTTTACATTGCAGAAAGCAGACTAGCATGTGTCTTGCAAGGTCTCAAAATGGCACACTTTAAAAGACACAAGATATCAAGGGTTTATTATATGATATAATCGGATGAAGTTTCTGTATGTTGATTGGTCCTATTTATTAGTATTTTGTGATGTGTCACCGTTTTACCCTGCTTTGTTTGCTATTTGCTGGTGGCTGCCATTTTACTTACCTCTCTCACTGAATCTGATGCAGAGTGTGTAACGCTGCTCACTCATCAGGGCGCCTTCTTATGGCCAAACTGGTGAACATCATCAATGTGAGACAGGTTGCAGTCCCAGGATTATGATGTCACACTTATTATTTAAAGGGCCTCTGTTCAGTATGCTTTTGCCCTTGCGTTGTCTCAGACTTGTTTGTTAGTTCCTGTGTTCCAGTTCCTGTGTATTACCTGGCTTATTCTGACATCCCTTCTGGTTTCTGATCCCTGGCTTGTTCCTGGCTCTGCTGTTTTCCTAGTTCCTGATCCCGGCTTGTCTGACTACTCGCTTTGGCTCCTGACTCGGCTCATCTGACTACCAGCTCTTACTTTGACTCCTGACTTGTCATTTGGCTTGCAAACTTTTTGTTATTGATAAAGATGTGATTATGTTTGCACTTTACGTCTTAGTCTGATTCCTGATAGCCTGCCATTATGTCATTAAGGGTACACTGGACATTTTTATTTGTTGGGGTACAGATTTAGCTCATTTTTATTTGTGTCCAAGTGATTAATATATTTTTTTTTCCTTTAATTGATTAAGCAGGTAACATTTGTATCTGTTTAGTAGTGTTGCTTTCTGACTTCATACAATATGTTATACTAATGTTGGTATGTTCAGTGCTTGAACAAACCAGCGTTACGTCTGATAACCTTT
This sequence comes from Bombina bombina, assembly GCF_027579735.1. Classification (NCBI taxonomy): domain Eukaryota; kingdom Metazoa; phylum Chordata; class Amphibia; order Anura; family Bombinatoridae; genus Bombina; species Bombina bombina. Next base: position 989,620,463 of record NC_069499.1, on the reverse strand, counting down.
TGCTTTATCCGATAATAAGCTAATAAGTGTTGTCTGAGGATTTATCAGGCCCTTTTAGCTGTGGAATTTGATACGTTAAAGGGATATGAAACCCAAAATTGTTCTTTTATGAGTCAGATAGAGCATGCAATTTTAACCAACTTTCTAGTTTACTTCTTTTTTTATTTATTTAAAATGTTTGAAACATTACATTTCATGTATATAGAAAAACATGATTATAAAAAAGAAAAAGGTAAAGGATATGTACAAAATACATTAGTGAAACAAGAAACTAGCAATTCCAACAATATTCTTAGGGTTGATACCATATAAGAATCCACTTATCACTCTTTAATATAATTGAGCAAATCTTGTCCAAGGATATTATGCTGTTAGCTGGGTTCTAACGTGTTTAGAAAGGCTTTCCATTTGCCCTTAAAATTGTACTTTTCCCTTCTATGTTTTGATATAGGTCATATCTTTCAAAAATCAACTAATGTGTCATATATTTTAGCTGTTTGATAGAAGGTGCTTTATATACAATTCACAATTTAAAGATGTTTTTTCTGGATAGTATTATCAATGTGATGATGAATATTATCTTTATATTATTTAAAACCAACAATCTTAACATTAAGGATTTTTGATAGAAAATATGACACCTTGCCCCAAAACTTATAAATATTGGGGCATGTCAACATAAAATGTATAAAGTCTGGATTAATTAGGAAACATTTGGGGCAGCAGTTCTTAACCTCCTGTCTTCATTTGAAGATCTTCCTAGATAATAAATAGTCTTGGTTAATAATTCTAGTTTGAGATTCTCATTGGTCAGCTGATATAGTATTTTTCTCCATTAATTTCAAACTGGTACAAATTATTCCCTTAGATATTTCTATCTTACATGTCTTCCTCCTTTTAGCGGCGAGATTCACCATCTGTCTGTCAATTATTTTATTCATAATAGCTTTATAGATATCGGATATCTTTATTTTCCTTTTGTCGGCAACTTTACATAGATAGTGGAAAGGAGAGATCACCCACAATTCAGGATTTACCATACTAATAGATTTAATGTAGTGTTTTACCTGGGAATAATAAAACAGGGGGGTATCATAAATTAAGGCTATCCCAGTAAATGGTTTAATCTTCCTATGTTTAATCTCAAGGCATTGGTGGACATATTTTAAACCCTTATTATACTAAAGGTAAAAGGGAAATTGGTGCCCTGCCGGAAACTTAGGGTTACCCCGAAATGGTAAGAACCCTGAATACAGTTAGTTATTTTTCATGTCTTTATTTCCTCTATACCAAGTGTTGAATATATCTTGAAAAAGGGGGCTTGATCTTATTTTTTGTGGTAATTCTATGGGTTTGATATGTAACAGAAAACCTAGCCTCATATTCTCTACCCTCTCTTGATCTAGATTGTGGGTATTGTTTTCTTTTTTGTCTAAAAGCCAATCCAAGCTATATTTCATAAGGGTAGCTGTGTTGTAATATTCTAAATTAGGAAGAGCCATATCCTCATTTCTATATGGCAAATATAGCTTTTTAAACTGATTCTTGCTTTCTTATTATTTCAAATACATAATCTTATAGCTTTTCCAATTTGAAATATATCAAGTTTGGAGATCTTTAATGGAAGCATCTGCAAAGTACATTATACTTGGAAGTATTATTATGCACACATTTCCTTAAGTGGTACATTTTCTTAACAAAATGTTTCTCACATATCTGTAATACTTGGTTGAGTTTTTGTACACACATCAGGTTTTGTAGGCTCAGCTTGAACGTCTAGGATCTCAGACAATCTGCAAATGTTAAAAAGTGGGTTAAAGTGATATATGTATTCATTTTAAAGAGTTTTATTAGTCTTTAAAATTACATTTCACAGCAGACGCTTGTACCTTCCCAAAAGGTTGGTCTTCATCTATTCATTTCTAAAAAAAAGTTAAATCTGAAGGATTATCTGAAATGATAAATTTTATGATGCTTGCAAATAATATTTCTCTTTATTATGCATTGCAGTTCTGACTTCCTTTTAAAGGGTTAACAATAACCTCATGCATAGTTGCTTTGTAAATGAGGTACATACATTTAGAAATAAGTTAAGGTAATTTTGCATTAATGGAACACCACTCTGGCACAATAGAGTTTTGTTCCGTTTTTTCCAAAGTACAGTAGAAGCTGAAATTCCCCCATCTCCACTCTCTGGCGGATTCAAGGGGTGAAGCATCAACCCACAAGTTTCCCAGCTTCTACAGTACTTTGGCAATAACGAACAAAACATCTATTGTGCAATTTGCTGGTAGTGGCGGTCCGGGAATGGAAAAGTAACCTAAATTATTTCTTATTAGAAGGATAGAGGTAGTATAGACTATAAATTAGCTAGTAGCTAATAGATATTACTAAATAGTTAAAAGTTAAAAGTAATTAGTTTATAGTTAATAAGAAATAGTTAATAGCTGTTAGGCTAGATTTGTTAAGAGTTAATAGTAAGTACTTTATAGGTAGTAGTATATAGTTGTTAATAGTTAATATTTTGCATACCTTGAGCCTTTGTTTTTTCTTTCGGCTCCGATATATTTTCATCTATGTAAATAAAAAAATTTAAACAATGTTTTCATTACCAAAAATCCTCATTCACAAATAAAGATATAAATATACAGTATATCTATATCTGTAAATACATTAATATTTTTATTTGCTAATGTTTGACATTTTACATTGCAAATAGTTAATTAAATGCATGAGGAATCAGATATCACTATAGTGAAATCTGGCTTTTCTCACACAAATGAGTCTTGAAAATTATTGCCATAGTCCATAGTGTCTGAAATATAAGGTAAACATTTGTTTGTAGCCAAACGATTTGCAAATAACTTGACAATGGACATTTAAAAAAAAATAAAAAATTGTGAGATGGGAAGGGGACACAGAATCCACATGAAAGGGATGTGATGCGTCCTCAGAACAAATATTAATCTGTTTCCAAATGTCAGAAACAGGAAATATCTTTCATGCTGTTTAAAATATTGTTTGTTGAATTTTTCCAATTATGTTCTTAGCTTTTAGTTTTTTGAATTTCCATAATTGTATTCCTTCCTTCTTTAAAACCTTCCTTTTGATGTAGGAAATTATTTTCCAACATTGCGCAACAGATTTCTCATTCTGCACAGTCATGTTGACAGTAGCTGCGATGTCACTTCACATGACATCCCTTTCATGTGGTTTCTTTGCTCTACTCCACGATCCCATTCGGTTGATATATTGTGGCTATAAGGCAGCCACAAACACGTAATTTTCTTCCAGGGTAAACCGTGAAGCCACCATGGCAATATTTTTCAAGACTAATGGGATTAAAGGAAATGGTCCAATTTATATATATATATATATATATATATATATATATATATATATATATATATATATATATATATATATATATATATATATATATATTTGTCATGGAATTAGACAAATGCGTTATAAATTCTCATTGGCTGTTAATACGGCAGGTAATTTCATTTTTGGTGAAAATGAACTTTGCACTGAATTATGGTTGATGTGTTTTGTTAAAAAAATTGCATTTGGTTGAAAAGTGTGGCACAGTTATAATGACAAACGAATTCTATTACATAATGCGTATGTCACATACCTATTTTGGTTGTTATGAAACAAGACTGACCATATACTTTATTACGGAAGACATAAAAAAATATCCTTAAATCATAAACGCTTTATTGGGACGGTCTTGAGATATCCTTATAGCCAATGATTCTAGCAGAGGCCTAGTTGATGTGAACTGTAAGGACTAACAGAGCAAGTATAGCATATTGCAGAACTGAATGGACAAAGCATTTTTGCCTTGGTTTTGGTAGTGGTGGAACTCACAACACAAGTGAACATTGTCCTGTAACCTTATTTTCTTGTCTATTAATTAAAATATGCTCCAATTTGTTCCAAATTCTAATACATCTGTGTCTTTTTTGTTTGTTTATAATAATGGGATATTTGTAATGACTTAAGGTACATTGTAGTATATATATTTATGTGTTTGTAGTTTGTTTTAAAGCAGCTGCAGTGTATATTATTTATTTATTTATTTTATGTTTAAATATTTGGGGGTAGATATAACAAGCAGCGGATGTTGCTTTCTCCGCCCAAAGATATCCTGTTAGCTGGAAACTTAAGTTAAGACCGCTGCACCTTAACTTGTCCGCCACCATTAAGGCGTACTGCAATCATCCCGATTCAATCAGGATGATTGACACCCCCTTCTAGCGGCAGATTGGCCGCAAATGTGCAGGGGCGGAATTGCACAAGCATTTCACAATAAATGCTTGAGCAATGTTAAATCCCGACAGCATATGCTGTGGGCATTTAGCGATATCCGCTCGACATTTAATAAATTAATCTCTTAAAGTAATCAAATTCAATGTAATAGTACTAAATGACAATTTATAGTAGGATCTGTGCAATTATTCTAGTACACTGTCCCTTTAAACACATAAGTATCCGTCCCAAGTAGTGACCTATGTCTTTGCATAGAGGTCACTTCTTTGCACTATTTAGCAAATGTAAGAGTAAAAACTTTCAAGATTAGCATATTGATTGCATAAACGTATTTGTGTGTGCAATGTGAATATGTTTGAAACATTGCTCACATGTGTAAAATAGATCTCTATAAATGTGTTGTAATATGTTTTTTTACACGTGTACATGAACCTATTTCTGCATTTTATTGATGTTAATGTTTTAATATTCGCATCCGCAATATAACCAAATTATTCTAAAGTATTGCAGACGTAATTGCTGTCTAAACAGTTGTTTGTTTAAAAACTACATAAGTCAGCCAATCAGCCATGCTTAAAGGGACATGAAACACAAAAATGTTCTTTCATGATTCAGATAGAGAATACAATTTCAAACAACTTTCCAATTTACTTCTATTATTTAATTTGCTTCCTTCTCTTGGCATCCTTTGCTGAAATGTTTAGCAGCAGAGAACCTAGGTTCTCACTGCTGATTGGTGGCTGTATATATATATATATATATATATATATATATATATATACCGACTGTCATTGGCTCACCCATGTGTTCAGTTAGAAACCAATAGTGCATTGCTGCTCCTTCAACAAATTATACCAAGAGAATAAAACAAATTAGATAATATAAGCAAATTAGAAAGTTGTTTAAAATTGTATTCTCTATCTGAATCATGAAAGAAAATTTTGGGGTTTCATGTAATCATAATGTGCACACACATTTATGTAGTTATTGCTAAAAATGATACCTAGGTGGGGTTAGGAGCTTGAAGCTAGCTGCTGATTGGTGGCTGCACATATATGTCTATTGCCATTAAATTACTGATGTTTTAGTTAGCTCCCAGTAGTGCATTGCTGCCTCTTCAATGAAGTATACCACGAAAATGAAGGATAGTAGAAATAATTTGGAAAGTTGTTTAAAAACATATGTTCTATTCTAATCACCAAAGGGAAAAAAATGGGTTTCATGTCCCTTTAAAATAATGTCTATTTATATAACAAACTTGCTTTAAAAGCATAATATACTACTTTACAGTATAGTACATACATATCACACACCAAATACTCATGTACAATATACACACAATCCCTCAGCTCATATAGGCTTCTTATTAAAAATGTTGATTGCCTGCATAGGAAATATATAGGCCTATTATGTTCTAAACAATTTCCGCCATCTTAGGCAAACATTTCCCACATATACCTGGCACAACCCCCTTTTAGTGGCAAAATCAGCAATTGTTAGAAATCTACTGTATGTTCTGTGAAACTTTGTTAACATATATATTAACAAGCAGAAACCATTGTTTTATTTACTAAATACACATTGGGACAGATTACAAATAGAGTGCAAACGTTTGCGAGCGAGCGAATGAGCGAGGTTGAAAGTAAACTCGATTGTGCTCAAGCTAGAAATGATTACTGCGACTTCATAGCTCTGCTTAAGTGTTTTGCAAAACTATAAAGTTTCACATAACACATCAAAAATACATTACAGTTCTCCTCATAATAACACTAACTAATAAAAATCATTAAAAAAAAAAATATTGCACCGAAAAGTTATAAGGGCTCAAAGATATGAGGTCTAAGGTGTTAGAGAAACAAAAAAGGCTGCAAAGGGCTTTACCATAGCTATACATACATATACATGTTTAAATACGTATATATATAAATATATATATATATATATATATATATATATATATATATATATATATATATATATATATATATATATATATTGTCAATTAGCCTGTGGCCCAGCACTCCAACCTGGGGTGTGTGTCAGTGACCTGGGTATATAAAACCTGAGAGTGCCCTTCACTATTTGGATTCATATATATATATATATATATATATATATATATATATATATATATATATATATATATATATATATATATACACATACACACACACTCACCGGCCACTTTATTAGGTACACTGGTATAATTGCTTGGTAACACAAATTGCTAATCAGCCAATCACATGGCAGCAACTTAATGCATTTAGGCATCTAGATGTGGTGAATACAACTTGCTGAAGTTCAAACTAAGCATCAGAATGGGGAAGAAAGGAGATTTAAGTGACTTTGAACATGGCATGGTTTTTGGTGCCAGACGGGCTGGTCTGAGTATTTAAAAAACTGCTGATCTACTGGGATTTTCACACACAACCATCTCTAGGGTTTACAGAGAATGATTCGAAAAAGAGAAAATATCCAGTTAGCGGCAGTTGTGTGGACGACAATGCCTTTTTGATGTCAGAGGAGAATGGGCAGACTGATTCGAGATGATAGAAGGGCAACAGTAACTCAAATAACCAATCGTTACAACCAAGGTATGTAGAATACCATCTCTGAATGCACAACACGTTGAACGTTGAAGCCGATGGGCTACAGCAGCAGAAGAGCACACCGGGTACCACTCCTGTCAGCTAAGAACAGGAAACTGAGGCTTCAATTCGCACAGACTCTCCAAAATTGGACAATAGAAGATTGGAAAAATGTTGCCTGGTCTGATGAGTCTTAATTTCAGCTGCAACATTCAGATGGTAGTCAGAATTTGGCGTCAACAACATGAAAGCATGGATCTATCCCACCTTGAACCAACGGTTCAGGCTGGTGGTGGTGGTGTAATGTTGTGGGGATATTTTCTTGGTACACTTTGGGCCCCTTAGTAGCCATTGAGCATTGTTTAAATGCCACAATCTACTGTGACTGCTGACCATGTCCATCCCTTTATGACTACAGTGTACCCATCTTCTGATGGCTACTTCCAGCAGGATAATGCACCATGTTTCAAAGCTCAAATAATCTCAAACTGGTTTTTTGAACATGACAATGAGGCCTATTTATCAAGCTGTCAACCGCAAATATGCCGGAATTCCACCTGATTTACCTGATTCGCCTCATTTATCAAAGCCTACAGACCGGCAAAAGTTGAAATTTGTGACGTAACATACGATCCGCCGGTCTCAATCCGACACAGATAAATGTTTACGTCATTACAGATGTTCCGAATACAAATTGGCACTATCTGACAACTTTTGCAAGTTATCAAACTTCTAACAGGTACTCTCGCCACTATTCCGGCCCAGCAAACCTGGTTTTCAATCCGCCACCCTGGAGGCCGCAGATGCCATAGGAATCAATGGGAGTCTGAAAGCAGCGAAAGCTTAGATTCGATGCTGTCAGATATCCCATTGATTTCTATGGTAGAATAAAAGTAACGTTTACACCTAACACCCTAACATAAGCCCCGAGTCTAAAAACCCCTAATCTGCCGCCCAGACATCGCCGCTATCACTATCCCACCGCCACTAAATAAATATATTAACCCCTATCCCGCCACTCCCGGACCCCACCGCCACTAAATAAATATATTAACCCCTATCCCACCGCTCCCGGACCCCGCCGCCACTATATAAAGTTATTAACCCCTATCCTGCCACTCCCGGAGCCCTCCGCAACTAAATAAAAGTATTAACCCCTATCCCACTGCTCCCGGACCCCGCCACAACTAAATACATATATTAACCCCTATACCGCCGCTCCCAGACCCCTCTGCAACTAAATAAATGTATTAACCCCTAAACCCCTTGCCTCCCACATCCCTACCACTTACTAAACCTATTAACCCCTAAACCGCAAGCCCCCCAAATCGCCATGAACTAAATTCACCTATTAACCCCTAAACCTAACAACCCGCTAACTTTACATTAAAATTACAACATCCCCATCTTATAATAAATTTAAACTTACCTTTAGAATTAAAATAAACTATATTAAACTATTCATTAACCTACCCTAACTATTATACTAAATTACATTAAACTATATTAAACTATTTATTAACCTACCCTGTTAAAAATTACATTAAACTACAAATTAAATTAACTATATTATATATTTAAAAACCTAACCCTACTCAAATTATTTAAATCTACAATAAAAAATTACTAAGTTACAAAAAAATAACAACTAAGTTACACAAAATAATAAACACTAAATTACACAAAATAAAAAACACTAACGGCCAGATTAGGAGTTTTGCGATATGAGGGGTGCGGTACTAACTTGCACGTTATTGTCACCGCTCACTTACTTACAGCGCTGGTATTACAGGTTTTTACAAACCCGGCGTTAAAAGGCAAAAAGTGAGCGTAGAGCAAAATTGTGCTGGTTGTACGTGCTCGTGCACGATTTCCCTTATAGACATCAATGGGGAGAGCTGACTGAGAAAAAGCCTAAAACCTGCAAAAAAGCAGTGTAACGCTCCGTAACGCAGCCCCATTGATTCCTATGGGGAAACAAAATATATGTTTACACCTAACACCCTAACATGAACCATGAGTCTAAACACCCCTAATCTTACACTTATTAACCCCTAATCTGCCGCCCCCGACATCGCCAACACCTACATTATACTTATTAACCCCTAATCTGCTGCTCCGAACACCGCCGCCACCTACAATACACTTATGAACCCCTAATCTGCTGCCCCCAACATTGCCGCCACCTACATTATATTTATTAACCCCTAATCTCCCGCCCCCAATGTCGCCGCAACCTACCTACACTTATTAACCCCTAATCTGCTGCCCCCAATGTCGCTGCCACTATAATAAACATATTAACCCCTAAACCGCTGCACTCCTGCATCGCAAACACTAGTTAAATATTATTAACCCCTAATCTGATGTCTCCAATGTCACGCCACCTACCTACATTTATTAACCCCTAATCTGCTGCGCCCAACGTCGCTGCCACTATATTATACTTATTAACCCCTAAACCTAAGTCTAACCCTAACCCTAACACCCACTAACAAATATAATTAAAAGAAATCTGATTAAAACCTAGAATTAATAACTAAATAATTCCTATTTAAAACTAAATACTTACCTATGAAATAAACCCTAAGCTTGCTGCAATATAACTAATATATATAACATAGTTTTATATCAATATTTATATCAATATTTTTATACTATTATTTATAATATTCCTGCTCTTTGACCCCTTCAGATCATATAAAGACTGTCCTTAACGTACTAATATGTAGTCATGTCTATACCAATTGAAAGTATACTAAATATCTTGTTTTTGTATATGATATTTTAATTCATCACTATATGAGTATTTTTAAAGTGTATTAATTTTGGATAATAAGTTATACGAATATGTAAGGGTGTATTTATTTTTATATGACATACCCACTTATTTAATTATTTGACAGCTAGAGCCCGTCGGCACTTTTCAGTATAAATCATAGATTTACACTGTTTGAAATGTTTATTTTAATTTAATTTAATTTCCTTTCTAATTCCAATATTTTGGATTTCAGCAATTTTGTGTATAATGCAATTAAATATTGCTTGATATCGTCAATATTGCATACCCTAGAATCCCTATCACCTTCCATAGTTGGTAACCTATTTTGGACAAATCACACCTAGCTAAGTCCAGAATATCACACATGACAGCTAACCACCAAAATACGAAACCGGAAGTGACATCAAGTCAGCTAACACAACAGCTAACCATTAAAATACGAAACCGAAAGTAACATTATGTCAATGATACCAGAAGTGACGTAGTAAGGAGTGACGTCACTTCCGGTCTTGCGATTTCAAAGAAATGGGTAAATAATGACAAACAAAAGAGGATAAATACACGATGCACTTAGGCCTAGATTTAGAGTTCGGCGGTAGCCGTCAAAACCAGCGTTAGAGGCTCCTAACGCTGGTTTTGGGCGCCCGCTGGTATTTGGAGTCAGTGATTAAAGGGTCTAACGCTCACTTTACAGCCGCGACTTTTCCATACCGCAGATCCCCCTACGCCATTTGCGTAGCCTATCTTTTCAATGGGATCTTTCTAACGCTGGTATTTAGAGTCGTTTCTGCAGTGAGCGTTAGAGCTCTAACGACAAGATTCCAGCCGCCTGAAAAAAGCAGGAGTTAAGAGCTTTCTGGCTAACGCCGGTTTATAAAGCTCTTAACTACTGTACCCTAAAGTACACTAACACCCATAAACTACCTATGTACCCCTAAACCGAGGTCCCCCCACATCGCCGCCACTCGATTAAAATTTTTAACCCCTAATCTGCCGACCGCCACCTACGTTATACTTATGTACCCCTAATCTGCTGCCCCTAACCCCGCCGACCCCTATATTATATTTATTAACCCCTAACTTGCCCCACTCAACGTCGCCGCAAGCTACTTAAAATAATTAACCCCTAATCTTCCGACCGCAAATCGCCGCCACCTACGTTATCCCTATGTACCCCTAATCTTCTGCCCCTAACATCGCCGACCCCTATGTTATATTTATTAACCCCTAATCTGCCCCCCACAACGTCGCCGACACCTACCTACACTTATTAACCCCTAATCTGCCGAGCGGACCTGAGCGCTACTATAATAAAGTTATTAACCCCTAATCCGCCTCACTAACCCTATCATAAATAGTATTAACCCCTAATCTGCCCTCCCTAACATCGCCGACACCTACCTTCAATTATTAACCCCTAATCTGCCGACCGGAGCTCACCGCTATTCTAATAAATGTATTAACCCCTAAAGCTAAGTCTAACCCTAACACTAACACCCCCCCTAAGTTAAATATAATTTTTATCTAACGAAATAAATTAACTCTTATTAAATAAATGATTCCTATTTAAAGCTAAATACTTACCTGTAAAATAAATCCTAATATAGCTACAATATAAATTACATTTATATTATAGCTATTTTAGGATTAATATTTATTTTACAGGTAACTTTGTATTTATTTTAACCAGGTACAATAGCTATTAAATAGTTAAGAACTATTTAATAGTTACCTAGTTAAAATAATTACAAATTTACCTGTAAAATAAATCCTAACCTAAGATATAATTAAACCTAACACTACCCTATCAATAAAATAATTAAATAAACTACCTACAATTACCTACAATTAACCTAACACTACACTATCAATAAATTAATTAAACACAATTGCTACAAATAAATACAATTAAATAAACTATCTAAAGTACAAAAAATAAAAAAGAACTAAGTTACAGAAAATAAAAAAATATTTACAAACATAAGAAAAATATTACAACAATTTTAAACTAATTACACCTACTCTAAGCCCCCTAATAAAATAACAAAGACCCCCAAAATAAAAAATTCCCTACCCTATTCTAAAATACAAAAATTACAAGCTCTTTTACCTTACCAGCCCTGAACAGGGCCCTTTGCGGGGCATGCCCCAAGAATTTCAGCTCTTTTGCCTGTAAAAAAAAACATACAATACCCCCCCCCCAACATTACAACCCACCACCCACATACCCCTAATCTAACCCAAACCCCCCTTAAATAAACCTAACACTAAGCCCCTGATGATCTTCCTACCTTGTCTTCACCATGCCAGGTTCACCGATCCGTCCTGGCTCCAAGATCTTCATCCAACCCAAGCGGGGGCTAGACATCCACTGAAGAAGTCCAGAAGAGGGTCCAAAGTCTTCCTCCTATCCGGCAAGAAGAGGACATCCGGACCGGCAAACATCTTCTCCAAGCGGCATCTTCTATGTTCTTCCATCCTATCAGCCAATCGGAATTCGAGGGACGCCATCTTGGATGACGTCCCTTAAAGGAACCGTCATTCGTCGTCTAGTCGTCGGAAGAAGAGGATGGATCCGCGCTGGAGGTCTTCAAGATGGAGCCGGTCGTCATCGGATGGAAGAACATAGAAGATGCCGCTTGGAGAAGATGTTTGCCGGTCCGGATGTCCTCTTCTTGCCGGATAGGAGGAAGACTTTGGACCCTCTTCTGGACTTCTTCAGTGGATGTCTAGCCCCCGCTTGGGTTGGATGAAGATCTTGGAGCCAGGACGGATCGGTGAACCTGGCATGGTGAAGACAAGGTAGGAAGATCATCAGGGGCTTAGTGTTAGGTTTATTTAAGGGGGGTTTGGGTTAGATTAGGGGTATGTGGGTGGTGGGTTGTAATGTTGGGGGGGGGGTATTGTATGTTTTTTTTTACAGGCAAAAGAGCTGAAATTCTTGGGGCATGCCCCGCAAAGGGCCCTGTTCAGGGCTGGTAAGGTAAAAGAGCTTGTAATTTTTGTATTTTAGAATAGGGTAGGGAATTTTTTATTTTGGGGGTCTTTGTTATTTTATTAGGGGGCTTAGAGTAGGTGTAATTAGTTTAAAATTGTTGTAATATTTTTCTTATGTTTGTAAATATTTTTTTATTTTCTGTAACTTAGTTCTTTTTTATTTTTTGTACTTTAGATAGTTTATTTAATTGTATTTATTTGTAGCAATTGTGTTTAATTAATTTATTGATAGTGTAGTGTTAGGTTAATTGTAGGTAATTGTAGGTAGTTTATTTAATTATTTTATTGATAGGGTAGTGTTAGGTTTAATTATATCTTAGGTTAGGATTTATTTTACAGGTAAATTTGTAATTATTTTAACTAGGTAACTATTAAATAGTTCTTAACTATTTAATAGCTATTGTACCTGGTTAAAATAAATACAAAGTTACCTGTAAAATAAATATTAATCCTAAAATAGCTATAATATAAATGTAATTTATATTGTAGCTATATTAGGATTTATTTTACAGGTAAGTATTTAGCTTTAAATAGGAATCATTTATTTAATAAGAGTTAATTTATTTCGTTAGATAAAAATTATATTTAACTTAGGGGGGGTGTTAGTGTTAGGGTTAGACTTAGCTTTAGGGGTTAATACATTTATTAGAATAGCGGTGAGCTCCGGTCGGCAGATTAGGGGTTAATAATTGAAGGTAGGTGTCGGCGATGTTAGGGAGGGCAGATTAAGGGTTAATACTATTTATGATAGGGTTAGTGAGGCGGATTAGGGGTTAATAACTTTATTATAGTAGCGCTCAGGTCCGGTCGGCAGATTAGGGGTTAATAAGTGTAGGTAGGTGTCGGCGACGTTGTGGGGGGCAGATTAGGGGTTAATAAATATAACATAGGGGTCGGCGATGTTAGGGCAGCAGATTAGGGGTACATAGGGATAACGTAGGTGGCGGCGGTTTACGGAGCGGCAGATTAGGGGTTAAAAGTGTAATGCAGGGGTCAGCGATAGCGGGGGGCGGCAGATTAGGGGTTAATAAGTGTAAGGTTAGGGGTGTTTAGACTCGGGGTACATGTTAGAGTGTTAGGTGCAGACGTAGGAAGTGTTTCCCCATAGGAAACAATGGGGCTGCGTTAGGAGCTGAACGCTGCTTTTTTGCAGGTGTTAGGTTTTTTTTCAGCTCAAACAGCCCCATTGTTTCCTATGGGAGAATCGTGCACGAGCACGTTTTTGAGGCCGGCCGCGTCCGTAAGCAACTCTGGTATCGAGAGTTGTATTTGCGGTAAAAATGCTCTACGCTCCTTTTTTGGAGCCTAACGCAGCATTTGTTTGAACTCTCGATACCAGAGTTAAATTTATGGTGCGGCCAGAAAAAAACCCGCGGAGCGTTAACAGCCCTTTTACCGCCAAACTCCAAATCTAGCCGTTAGTTTGGTAGCTGAACGAATAGGCCACACAACTATAAATGCGGGATACAGAATGCTCTAAATGTTAAATGATGTTTGGCCCAAAAACGGAAGGGAAACACAAGGAAGGAATCACATCCGGTTTATAATAAACACATTTGGCTCCAAAATAACAACAATAATGATTGGTTACTTACACTTAGCACACCACAGTATAGTCTTGATAAAGGCCTAAGGAAGGGCTGAAGCGCGTTGACATCATATGGTGAGCTTCATTCTGATTTTATTTACGATTTTGTTAGCAAAATTTCACCATGTTATATTTGTTTTATTCACAGGATTAACACTAGTGGACTGAGTCTTGGACAGGGACCAGATCTCTTTTTCATCTACATTTCCCAATTTTTCTAATCACACTCTGAGGATACACTATCAGGAAGGATTATAAGGTATCCAACACTACTCAGTTGTTTGGATATATTTTTCACCTACTCTATTCATATAATTTTTCACCCATTTTTATTTTTATTTTTAATTTTTTCACATTTTTCACCATTTTTTAGAATGTTTTAGAATTTTTCAGCACTTTTTATTTATTGCCCATTTCTTATTTTATTTTGATAAGGAACTCACTATCCCTCAAGAATCTACTGATACCTATCCCTATTTTTTGGATAAAGGAATCAATCAGAACTGGACATTACCAATCACAATTGTAACCAATTGTATATTCAGGACTACATTGTACTGTCCCCATTTATTTAATCCCATGGATCCATGTTTTTATTTCTAACTGTATCTGTTTTTAACCATATGTATTTATCTATATTTATGTTGGTAATTAAATGACATTATTTTAAGTACAAATCCTTAGCCTTGTAAACTAGGCGCTCCTTGGACCTTGAATTATTTTACACAGCATGAGAACCTAGCTCAGCACATTTATAAGTCGCGCAGAGATGGGCAGCAAATATAAATATATATGTATATGAATAGTATATACACATATTAACACATACATTTATATATATGTATATAAGCATCTGATCTCGGGTTAATTTTTGGAGCGCTAATTGCTACTGAAAGCTTGCAGTAGCAATAAGTAGCCACTTGTACAGCTAGAGGAAACAACATTGAACTTGTAACAAAAAAGGGTAGCAATGACTGTCATATCATATTATATGCATTAGCTGCCAAACAAGGTTAACAACTTTTAACAGTCTCTTTTTATGTTTCATATATTTTTTATTTATATATTATTTGAAACATAGAGACATAGAACATAGAAATATTGATGGCAGATAAGAACCATATTTCCCTCAAAGTCTCTTCATATTTCTTATAAATTGTATGCTTACTTAGAGCCAGATTACGAGTTGCACGTTAACAGTAACATGTGAGCGAAAAGGGGTATATTGCGGCTGTTTGTGCGCATCGGGTTTACAGCTCGTATTACAAGTTGAATGTAAATGCAAACACGTTAATG
This sequence comes from Bombina bombina, assembly GCF_027579735.1. Lineage (NCBI taxonomy): Eukaryota > Metazoa > Chordata > Amphibia > Anura > Bombinatoridae > Bombina > Bombina bombina. Next base: position 989,604,934 of record NC_069499.1, on the reverse strand, counting down.
CAATCGCGATTTATGCTAGAAGGACTACTGCATCATCAGAGCTCTGGTTAACTGTTTTGCAAAATGAAAAAAGTGTCACAAAACACATCAAACATACTTTACAAAGTACAGTTACACTCATGGGGGTCAATTTATTAAGCTCTGTACCGCTGTCCATAACCTGTCTATAACCTGTCTGCCTGCTCTGAGGTGGCGGACAGAAATCAACCTGATCAAATACTATTGGGTTGATTGACACCCCCTGCTAGCAGCCTATTGGCCACTAATTTGCAGGGGGCGGCATTGCGCCAGCAGTTCACAAGAACTGCTGGTGCAATGATAAATGCCAACAGCGTATGCTGTCGGCATTTATCGATGTGCAGTGGACATGATACACTACATCGTATCATGTCCGCTCCCACATTAATAAATTGACCCCATAATAACATTATCTAATAAAAATTATTTAAAAAAAATATTGCACAAAAAAGTTATGAGTTATAAAAATCAGACAAAGGGCTTTTGACATAGAGATAAATACATATACATGTCTAAATATGTAAATGTATGTATGTATATGTGTGTACATATGTATTTATATGTGTATTTATGTATTTACAGACACATTTACACATATAAACACATAAATACATATGTATACACACATATATATATATATAAGCAAAAGTTCAGAGGTATATGCACTCTCACCACCGTCCTGCAGCTGCCAGAGTGCTCTTGAGTAGGGATGGGCGAATGTTTTGCAACATTCGAAAAATGAAACGAATTTTAACACATTCGTTCGTTCGAATCGAATTTCGAATGTTTACATAACATTCTAACATTCGATTTTTGAATGTTCGATTTCGAATTTTACGATTACATTCTAAAATATTTGTTTAGAAAAATTTGAATTTATATTTGTAATAGTATTTCTAATGCTTTCTTTAAATGTAATATTCGAATTATGCAATATTCTATATAGAAACATTCTAAATGATACATTTGTATCTATTATGTATCAGTTTACTAGATTCCCTTCCTACCACATGAACTATTGAACTTCTGAATAATATTTGTTAAGTAGAATATTAAATTCGAAATTTCGAATGTGGACATTCGATATAATTCTAAAACTGTAAATAGCATTCGTTTATAGAATGTTTAAGAATATTCGTTCTTATTAACATTCAGATTTATAATTCGAATTTCGGTAATAACATTGGTTCTAACATTCGAATTCGGAAATTTACACATTCGCCCATCCCTAATCTTGAGGAATATGCAACAAAGAACAAAATGAAGCACTCACTGGACTTTTGACATCAAGGTGATAAATTTATTTAGTGACGTTTCGGGACCTCTAGCGTCCCTTCTTCTGAGTCAGAAGAAGGGACGCTAGAGGTCCCGAAACGTCACTAAATAAATTTATCACCTTGATGTCAAAAGTCCAGTGAGTGCTTCATTTTGTTCTTTGCTATATATATATATTGGAGCCCTTTGCAGTTAAGTAGATGAAATCATGTAAAAACATTTATACAATATTTATATTTAATAAAGTTTTATAGTGTTTATTTACTGTAAATATTTCACATATATCTATACCTATATATACATAATCATGTATATATAGGTATAGATATATATTGTGGCAACATACTATCAGATATATGTAGAACTATGTATTAGAACATATTCTGCTACGTAAAGAACATTGGAATGTCAAATATTCATATTTTCATGTCGGGTTAGTGCACTTGAGACTATGTGATTACTGAAACTCACAGTCGGACGTCTACAACAAACACGTGAGGGGAGGGAACTTCCTGATTGAATGGCGGATTGAAGTGCTGAGACATGAGTTGGAGGGGAAGTGCTGAGGTACCTGCACTGTGACACATGCTGGAAAGAAATAAAGTCATCTCTGGTGGCATAAGTCAGCTGGTCGGCTTCTAACCTAGTCCAGCCTGCGTGAACAGCACGTTTGAGTGCATATTAATCTGTGAGTACATTTCTTATTATATGCAATTGTTCAAGTACATAGAAGATACCGCACCACTGGGTGCCCTTTTTCCACTTGTGTTTTCTAGATTGATCCACCAAAAATGTAAACACCTATGTCACTGATTTGTATTAACTGTTAATGAAATCATTTGGTAATTGCTATATGTTCAACAAAAGGATATATAGGGGCCAATTTACTAGCTGTCAGATTGACATGATCTGCTGCAGCAGATCAAGTCCGCCCGACATCGCTAAATGCCGACAGCATACTGTTTCAATATTTAACATTGCACAAGTATTTCTAGTGAAATGTTTGTGCAATGCCGCCCCTTGCAGATTTGCCGGGTGTCAATCATCCTGATCATATCTGATCGGGATGATTGCTGTCTGCCAACTCAGAGGTGGCAGACAAATTAAGGAGCAGCGGTCTTAAGACTGCTGCTTCTTAACTCCTGTTTCTGCCGAGCCTGAAGGCTCCCATGGAAAAAGAAACATTCGGGTCATAGTAAATCAGCCCCATAGTGTGTTTTTCTGTTGCTCATAAGATATAATTGTACCCCTGGTATGTGTTTATGTATATAAGTACCTTTTATAGGTTGCAGGTGATCCAGTCCACAGGGAGAAGTTTGCTTCTATTGAATACAGAGAGTAAAAACTCCCATTCTCCAAACAAACTCACCAAACTTTTCTCCTTCCTTTTTGCAGCTTTCCCTCTTCCCCTCTTCGGCATAAATTGTTAACCTTTTATCCGGTCCATAGGGAAGCTCTGCTTTATGGGGCCCATTTATCAAGCTCCAGATGGAGCTTGAGGGCCCGTGTTTCTGGTGAGCCTGCAGGTTATGAAGCAGCTCTGAGCAGGCGGACACACATTGCCGAAAATCAACCCGATTGAGTACGATCGGGTTGATTGACACCTCCCTGCTGAAATTGGAGGGGCAAGCGCTGCACCAGCAGCTCACAAGAGATGCTGGTGCAATGCTGAATACGGAGAGCGTATTGCTCTCCACATTCAGCGAGGTCTGGCGGACCTGATCCGCACTGTCGGATCAGTTCTGCCAGAACTTTGATAAATATCCCCCACGTCTTCATCTGGAGTTAAAAAAGCGAAACTGCATTCCCCTCCTCGGTATCACCTAGCTGTTCAAACCAGTGTGCCTGCTTCTCATCAAAAGACTGGCTCAGTTGTTATCTGCACTACTCCCGGTATCAGGTACAACTTAAATAGTATCCAAAAGAGATCAAACTAGGATAGACGTGAAACTTAGCCTTTATTCCATTCCATTTAAAACAGTCGGTGCCGGTCATGTTGTAACGTCACTTGTTAGCTGACGCATTTCGGCCTATCACTGTACTCATAGCTGTATGACCTCTCTACTCCTCAGTATTGTATTTAAAATTCACACCTCACCATGATTGGTTAAGAAAAATAAAAAAAACACTGACGCATTTACACGCCTATTTTTCTTAAACACTACTTGTTATTCCTTACATTGTAGATCATTACAATGTTACACTCTTGCTATCTAACAATTGTTACCAATATGAAAGTACTTATCAAGTGTATCCTAAATTTCTTTCAATTTTAACTTATTTGCAAAATTTTTAGTTTTAGACAATGTCAAAAGTACAGTCATTGAGGCCGATTTATCAAGCCGTCAACTGTGATGCATTTGACGACACCAATACGCTCGCTTAACATCACGGCAGTGGACCTGAATACGCTCTCCTTATTTATAAAAAAAACTGTCAAAAAGCTGCGCACCAAGTATGGGGGCGATGAGCAGCGGACTGTTGTTAACTAACAGTCATCGATCTCACTGCTATTCGGCTTTTTCCCAACTTTATTTATACCC